>NW_003852415.1:26487830-26515073 GCF_000181295.1 Otolemur garnettii
GGGGACAGCTTGAGGCTCTGTCTCAAAAAAAAAAAAAAAAAGAAATGAGTTCCTGGCTTGGCACCTGTGGCTCAAGGCGCCAGCCACATACACCAGAGCTGGTGGGTTCAAATCCAGCCCAGGCCTGCCAAACAATAATGACAACTGCAACCAAAAAATAGCTGGGCATTGTGGTGGGTGCCTGTGGTCCCAGCTACTTGGGAGGCCAAGGCAAGAGAATCACTTAAGCCTGGAGTTCGAGCTATGATGCCACAGCACTCTACCCAGGGGGACAGCTTGAGGCTCTGTTAAAAAAAAAAAAAGTTCCTTTTGCTTCTATCTTTTAAAAGAGTATCTGTAGAATGAGAGCTATATCTTCCTTAAATGTTTTGGTAGAATTAACAGGAAAGCCATCTGGATTTGTGATTTTCTTTGTGGAATATTTTTCAATTGCAAACATAATTTCTTTAATAAATGTAGGGCTACTCAGAGGACTATTTATTCTTGAAAAAGCTTATATCCTTTAAAGAATTTACCAGTGCACCTAAGTTGTCAAATTTCTTGGCCTAAAGTTTTTCAAAATATTCACTTGTTATCTTTTTAATATCTGTAGGATCTATAGTGATGTCCCATCTCTCATCTCCCATGTTGGTAATATGTGTTTTCTCTTTTTTTCTTTTCTCCTGATCAGTCTGGCTAGATGTTCATCAGTTTCATTGACTTATTAAAGAATCATATTTTGGTTTCATTGGTTTTTCTATTTTTTTTTTTTTTGGCAGTTTTTGGCCAGGGCTGGGTTTGAACCTGCCACCTCCAGCATATGGGGTCAGTGCCCTACTCCTTTGTGCCACAGGTGCCACCCAGGTTTTTCTATTGTTTTAATGCTTTCCATTTTATTGATCTCTGCTGTTTATAATTTTCTTTCTTTGGTTTAATTTTGATTTTTTCTTTTTTTTAGTTTCGTAAGATAAAAACTGAGGTTACTGATTTTAGCTCTTCTTTACAACATAAGCATTTAGTACTATTACTTTCCCTCAAACTATTGCCTTAACTGCATTTTTTTTTTTAGAGACAGAGTCTCACTTTATTGCCCTTGGTAGAGTGCCATGGTGTCACACAGCTCACAGCAACCTCCAACTCCTGGGCTTAGGCAATTCTCTTGCCTCAGCCTCCGAGCAGCTGGGACTACAGGCATTTGCCACGATGCCTGGCTATTTTTTTGTTGCAGTTTGGCCCAGGACAGGTTTGAACCCACCACCCTTGGTATATGGGGCTGGCGCCCTACTCATTGAGCCACAGGTGCTGCCCTTAACTGCATTTTGGTGGGGGGCAGGGCTGGGTTTGAACCTGCCACCTCTGGCATATGGGGCCGGTACTCTACCCTTTTGAGCCACAGGTGCCACCTCATTAACTGCATTTTTATGTGCTGAATTTTCACTGTATTTAGCTTAAAATATTTATTAATTAAAATATTTATTAATCCATTGTGATTTTTTCTTTGATCAGTGGTTTATTTAGGAGTGTGTTGTTTAGTGTTCAAAGATTTGGTGATTTTTTTCATGCATTTTTCTGTTATTGATTTCTAGATTAATTTGTAGTCAGAGAATATATTTCAGTGTTTTAAAAAACTTATTGAGATTGGTTTATTTCTAATGTAATTCTTTTGTAGTCAGAGAATATATATCAGTGTTTTAAAAAACTTATTGAGATTGGTTTATTGCCCAAAACATATTTTGTTTTGGTAAAT
Organism: Otolemur garnettii; assembly: GCF_000181295.1. Taxonomy (NCBI): domain Eukaryota; kingdom Metazoa; phylum Chordata; class Mammalia; order Primates; family Galagidae; genus Otolemur; species Otolemur garnettii. The sequence continues at coordinate 26,489,557 of NW_003852415.1, forward strand.
GTTTTGTGTTTTTTTCTTTTTTTTGAGACAGAATCTCACTTTGTTACCCTTGGTATGTAGTGCCATGGAGTCACTGCTCACAGCAACCTCAAATTCTTGGGCTCCAGTAATTCTCTTGCTTCAGCCTCCCAGGTAGCTGGGACTATAGGCACCTGCCACAATGTCTAGCTATTTTTAGAGGTGAGGTCTTGCTCTAGCTCAAGCTGGTTTTGAACTTGTGAGCTCAGCCAACCAACTCACCTCAGCCTCCCAGAATGCTAGGATTGTAGGTGTAAGCCACAGTACCTGGCTTTCTTTTGTGTTATCTTAAGAAGAGTGTGTATTCTGCTGTTGTTGGATGGTGTGTTCTATAACAGTCAAGTTCATAATGCTGTTTACATCTGTATTGATTTTATGTCTTCTATTAATTATTGAAAAAGTGGTGTTGAAATTTCCAACTATAATTGTGAATTTGTTCTTTGTGCAATTCTATCAGTTTTTGCATCATATTTTAGGTGCATAAACATTTAAGACTATTAGGAACTTTAGAAGAATTGACCCCCTTTATCATTATGAAACTGCCCTTTTTATTCCTGGTAATATTCTTCTCTCTTGAGTCTATTTCATCTGATAATAGTATAACCACTCTGACTTTTTTTTGACTACTGTTAATATAGTATATCCTTTTTCTATATTTTTTTACTATTTGTCAATCTGTGCCTGTGGGTTTCATGAATGTGTAGTGGGTTTCTTATAAGTACTATATAATTGGGTCTTGGTTTTTCATTTGTTTAATAATCACTACTTTATAATTGGTGAATTTACACAATTTATGATTAGTATGATTGTTAATATGGTTGAGTTCAATTCTGTTATCTTAATATATGCTTATTTTCTATTTGGCCCATCTGTCCTTAGTTCTCTTTTTTCTTTTTTCCTTTATTTTTAGATTAAAATGTATGATTCTATTTTACTATTATGTTGACTTATTAGCTGTACTTCTTTAGTTGTATTTGTGTGTGTTATTTCTGTTTAGTGATTGTGTATACATATTTAAATTACTTCAATGGTAAACGTATTTAAATTATCATACATTACCTTCAAATAATGTTATATTACTTTATAAGTTATATAAAAACCTTACTATAACATATTTCCATTTTCCCCCATTCTAGATTTGGGGTTATTTTGCTGTACATTTTGTTTCTACATTTGTTATAAGCTCCACCATACATTATTATTTTTGCTTTAGAGAGTTAAGTGTTTTGTAAAGAGATCTTTAAAAACAATAACAAAAGCCTTTTATATTTACCCACATAATAGCTATTTCTGGTGTTCTTTACTCCTTTGTATGGATTCAGATTCCTCTGGTATCATTTTCTTTCTACTTGAAGGATTCCCTTTAACATTATGAGCTGGTGTGCCGGTAATGAATTCCCTCTAATTTTGAAAGTCTGAAAAATTTGACCTACATGTTTGAAAGATATTTTCATTCAATATTAAATTGTTTTCTTTCAACAAAGATGTTGCTTCGCTTTCTTTTGGCTTGGATTATTTCCAGCAAGAAGTCTATTGTCAGGCTGGGTATGGTGGCTCATGCCAGTAAATCCCAGCACTCTGGGAGGCCAAGGTGGGTGAGTTGCCTGAGCTCAGGAGTTCAAGACCAGTCAGAGCCAGAGAGAGACCTAATCTCTAAAAAGTAGCTGGGCGTTGTGGTGGGCGCCTGTAATCCCAGTTACTTGGGAGGCTGAGGCAAGAGAATTGCTTAAGCCCAAGAGTTTGAGGTTGCTGTGAGCTGTGATGCCACGGCACGGTACCACGGTTGACAAAGTGAGACTCTGTCTCAAAAAAAAAAAAAAAATAGCGGGGCCCTGTAGTGGGGCCTGTAGTCTCAGGTATTTGGGAGGCTGAGACAAGAGAATAGCTTAAGCCCAAAAGTTTGAAGTTGCTGTGAGCTGTGAAGTTTGAAGTTGCTGTGAGCTGTGACACCATGACACTCTACCAGGGTGACAAAGTGAGCCCCTATTAAAAAAAAAAAAAAAACAGGTCTGTTATCATTCTTTGTTTTTCTGTACATAATGTATCTTTTTACTCTGCTTTTAGGTGTTTTGAGCAATTTAATTATTATGTAGCTTGGTGTAGTTTTCTTCCTGTTTTCCCCCCCATTTTTTCATGCTTAGGGTTCACTATAATTCCTAGATCTGTAGATTGATAATTTTCATCAAATTTGGAAAAATTCTTCCTCCTCTGCGGGACTCAGTTATGCATGTGTTAGGCTACTTGCATATTGGTCCTTGATATTGTCCCACCACTCAGTGTTCCTCTCTTCATCTTTTTTTTTTTTTTTTTTAGCAGTCATTTTACTCTATGGGTTTCATTTTGGATAGTTTTCAATCACCATACCTTTATATTTGTTAACCAACCTGTTTGTTGAGTTTAATCCGTTGTTAATCTCAGCTAGCATATTTTTCATTTCACACATTTTGGCTTTTTCCCCCCTAACTCTAGAAGCTCAATTTGTATCTTTTAAGATACATTCTATTTGTTTCTTCTGCATGCTCATGATTTTCACTACTTTCTTAAAGTAATTGTTTTACTATCCATTTTACTCATGCTATAATCTGATCAAGATTTGTTTCTATTGACTTATTTTTCTTCTTTTTATGGGTCATATTTTCCTCCTTCTTTGTATGCCTGGTAATTTTTGATTGGATTGCTGGCACAATTTTACTTTGTTAGGCGCTAGAATCTCTTCTATTTCTTTAAACATTTTTTGGCTTTGGTCCAAGATATGTTTAAATTCCTGGAATTCCAGCTATCACCTCTTCATTGCTGATAGCAGGAAGAAGAAAAAGAGGAATGAAAAAGGGAGACTTCAGGAGAATTTGAACCTTATGAGGCTTACTTTTAAACTTTGTAAGCACATCCAGACCAGCCTTTAGTCTAGGGATAATTTGACCCCATTACTGAGGCAAGACCTTTTGAGGATTCTCCTCTATGCTCTGTCATTATAAGGTCTTTTTACTCTGGCTAGCGGGAAGATAAACTATTTTCATTTCTCTGTGAACCCAGGGGACTGTTCTGTCTCTTCCTTTCTGATTGCTCTTTTCTCACTTTTGGCAGTTTCCTCAGACTTTTGCACTGGTCAGCACTTTATAAAGACTGGAGGAGAAACCTCTACGGATCTCTGAAGCTCTTTCTCTCTGTGCAACTCTCTCTTCACTGCTGTTCTACACCATGAATTATAGGTGTCTTGTGCTCTCTAAACTCCGAACTCTGTGTACCAACTCAGACTTCTGGACATTCTTTAGGTTTCCCTTTTCAGGGGTGTAGCCCAGAAACTCCAGGGACCATCACAGAGATCACCTGGTGTATACTTTTGCTTTGGGCTCATTCTCTTGGGCTGTCTTTTATCCAGTGTCCAAAAAATAATTTCGTGTGTGTGTGTGTGTGTGTGTGTGTGTGTGTGTGTGTAGTAAGGTTGGAAGATAAATCTGATCCCTGTAACTCCATTTTGGCTAGAAATGGAAGTCCTTAGCTTGACTTTTCTGAAGAGAAAAGGCAGCTGGGCGAAGCACCCTTTTTTCATTCCTCCTTTTCCCCTTCCTGCTATCTGGAATGAAGGAATGATAGCTGGAGCCCCAGGTACTTTCTTAAGCCAGGAGGTGACTTGAAGAATGGAAATGACTTGCTAAAGATGTAAAGATAGACAGATAGAGGCAGCCTGGGTCCTTGATGATATTGTGGTGCAGCCAGTGTAACTCTGGAAGGTTGACCTCCCAAATTATTCTACTCAAGAAAATAAATTCTTGTGTGTTCCATCCTGTGTTATTCTATGCTTTCAGCTTTGCAGCCAAACCCAATTTTAGTGGATAACAGCCCTCTCATCCCAGAGTATTCTGATTTCTCCTGATTGGTCCAGGCTGAGAGCGCCTAGAGCAGTGGTTCTCAACTTTCCTAATGCTGTGATGTATTTTCATTGTTACAAAGGGGTCATGACCCACAGGTTAAGAACCACTGGCCAAGAGGATGTGGACCTACAAAGGGGAGTGAAGACACTGACTCAGCCCTGTTATGACCTCCTCCCAGCTCAGTCAGGGCTTGGTGCCAGCAGAAAGTCAGGACCACTCCCACTTGCCCCCTCCCTTCCTGCCTGTTACCTCCCATTTCTCATTCCAGCTTCTTCCTTTGTGGCTGGTGACCCCTCACTGCTTGACCCCTCTGGCTTTGGTCTTGGTTTCCCTCCTCACCCTTTACTGCTGGCCTGTGGGTATTCTTTATTCTAGGTCCTGCTTCCATATCCTGTCCTAACTCCTCAGACATCACTCCACTGGTCCACCTTGCAGGTACCATGGGGGTGGGGGCAGTGCAGTGATATGAGGGGTGGATCTGTGGGGGCAGTTCAGTAGTTCAGTAGCATAGGTTGGCAGTCTTGGCAGTGGAGTGGGGCATAATGCACTCTGACTCAACTCCCACTTTTGCCTCCCAATGGCTATTGTCTATAAGCAAGGGAGGATGACCCTGGTGAGCAGTTTGCCCAACAGACACCCTTGCCCTCACCCCTTTGCCCACCTTCTTGCTAAAAAAGCCTGATTTACTCTAATCATCTGGTTTCCTCCATGTGATCACATGGCCACCAAGCCAACCATGATGCTACTGCTCTCTCCAGCAGCGGTTTAGGACATGGTGTGCAAAGCAGCTGCAGTAGGTCCAAAGAGATGGAGGAAGGTGTGCTGAGGGCTTTGGGGAAAAGTTTCCTCACTCATAAAAGAGATTCACAGGAAATGTAGTGTCTTTCCTCCCCAGGATGCATTAATATACACAGGTGATATCTGGAACCAGGACTACCTTGACCATTGGGACCAAGGCTGAAAGAGGAAAAGGACATCCCAAGAAAGCCACCAAGATGCCAAGGTAACACTCCTGCAGTCTTTCCTCAGTTAGTATGCTTTCCTCATTGCCAGAGGTGGTTACATCCCCAGCAGGTCAGGGTTTCTCACTGTGCTGTGAGGACAAGAAGAGGTAGCTTGTGGAGATGACCCTGTGGGCTGGCTCTGAGTACACTGTATGCTCTAGTAAGGCTTGTTTTCCTTCTCCAAGTGGGGAGGGTTGTGGTGGTGGCAGGAGAAATGTGGGTCCTGGATGGTCCCCACCTCACTCAGGGTCACATAGAGGACTTCAATATTATTTGTACTGTTTCTATATTTTGCATTGAAAAAGGGAAAGAGTTGAAACAATTGGGACAAAATGCCAGTGATTGTCCTTTCTCTGTGGCGGGCGCACAGCTGTGAGCTCTTTGTTCTGCGTACTTTTCTGAAATGAAATAAGAGGAGGCGCTGAGCAGTCCTCCCCCCTCCCTCCCCTGTGCCTGGTCTGCAGGCCTCTTGGTGTGGCATGGCCGAGTGTCCCCTACTCTGGATTTAGGACATGTCCCCAGCTCTGCCCAGGGTGGGGATGCTGCCAGCCCAGTGGCCCTCCCTGGCCTTGTCCTTGACCATGCTGCTGGCTCTTGCTGCACTCAGAGCAGAGGAGCAGATGGCGGCCACCCAGGTGCCCTCCACATGTCTCCTTTTCCTGCTAGCATGCCTGGGCTCCTTTCGGCTACTCTGGGCAAGGCTGTGAAAGCTGCTCTGGGCTGAAAACTAGGGAGCTGCCAGGGCCCTGGGGAGGGAGGATGGGAGTCGGGAGGTGGGTGGGTGGGAAGATTTGCTATCCTTGCTTCCCTCCCAAGGGCAGCTTTGCAGGCCACAGCTCTGAGTATGCTGAGGCAGGGGATACAATTGAGACACCTAGTATAACTGAGGTCCTACCTTACTGTTTGAGCTCCAAGGAATATGCCAAGGAGGGCCCCAAAGAGCAACCCTCAGGCATGACACAATGCAGTGGCAGGAAGCCTTGCCCTCCCTCTCTGCCTAGTAGGTTCCCTCTGGCCTTGCTGCATGTCCCTCTGCCACTGCTGGATCCCAGGTGTCCCAGTCCCTCTTGGGTGTTGGATCTATAATGGGACTTGGCTGAAGATGACTTTGAGCCAGGTCAGACGGTTTGGCTCTGCAGGGTAGGGGGTGGGGTCTGTGTGTATAGGAGCAGGTTTGAGAGGTTGGGAGCATCTGAGGAGAAAAGGAGAGGTGGGTTTGTACAGGTCTGGGGGCCCAGAGAGTCTGAGTGATCTGGACCAGCCATCCTGTCGTCCAGCCTAAGGTTTTGCTTTTTGTAAAATGAGACTAACATGATGAGCTGGGGGTTATTAAACATGGACGTCCTGGTGTCTTCTTTATTCCGTCAATGCCACCCCTTCCCTCTTCTGTGGGCAGGATTGGTCACTGGGCTCTGAATTCCAGGCATTTCTTTAATTTTCTTTTCTTTAGCCTTGCTTCTGGCTCTGGGTGTCTACTTACACTTTGTTTGGGCTTCTCCAGGGCCATGTGGCCACTAGGCCATCCACAGCAGTCAATGCCCTAAAAGCCTCTGATGTCTTGTGTGCCCTCTTTGTCCTGGACTCCATGCCCCAACCTATCAGGTGCACCAGCTCATAGCTAGGTTACAAGCCGAATGTGTGAAGGCTATGTCACTATTGTTATTACAGAAAGGAAAACTCTGAATTTCACCCCACCCTTCTTGTCAGTTATCTTGGGAGGCATGAACATGTTAACTGTGTTAAGCAAAGTTGGAAATTTCTAAGCTCAAGCAAACTCCAAATTCCCAGCCACTATCTGCCTCCGACATGCCTCTCTCCTCCCCAATCCATAGCTTCCCACTTAGGAGAGACTCCTGAGGTCTCCAGGCTTTGCAAAGTGGTCACTGAGGGCTGTGTCACCAGAGGTTTTCTCCACTTCTGAAATTATTGAGGGGAAAGGAAGGGAAGGGAAGACCCCCCCCCATCATGTGTCCTTTGTGAGGGTGTTAGTCAAGGGGCGTGCCAGTGAAGTGGGCTCGTGGGGGGGTGATGCCCCCCCCTTTTTGCCCTTACCTTGCCTATGGGCACTGAGGTCATATCCAAAGACTCCTTCTGGCCTGGCCCACTGCTTGGTCTTTCAAAGAGCTTGGGCCCAGAGTAACTTCGCTATAGCAATGAGAAGGAAGCCAGCTGAGCTTCTTAGCCTCCTCTTCTCTTGCTCATCCTGGAAAGGTCTTGCTCTTCATGTCTGTTCAGTGAATCCCATATATTACAGCCTTGTCCTTGGGTCCCAAGCAACCAAGAAAGGAAACTTTGTTTGTTAAAACTTTTTAGGTTGTAAAGGACAAAAAAATCCAACTTTTGGTGGTTTCAACATAAAGGAGATATATTGGCTCATGTAATGGGAGTTTAGAAGCTCCAGGCAAGGCTTGATCCAGCAGCTGAAGAGACTATCACCGCAGATCCTCCTGTATTCTGTCTCTCTTCATCCTTGGGATCCCAGCAGCCCCAGTTGCTCATCTCTTAGTAGTGAAATTTCTGCCCTAACTGCAAATCCACATCCTTAGTTCTCCCTATCTCTTCATTTTAGAGCAGAAAGGATTAATTTCAATAACCCAAACAATCCTGACATTGCCTGTTTGATTGGCTAGAACTAAGTCACATGCTTATCTCTGACCAATCACCATGACCAGGGGGTGCGAAGTGCTGATTGGCTTACCCTGATATCACTACTCTTAGAGTGGAGTTGGGGTCAGTTGTGGAAAATCAAGTTTCCTTGGCCAGAGAAAGGAGAGGTGACCAATGAATGCCCACAAGAGTGTCCTAGCCCAGGGGGCACAGTGGCAATGTGCTGTTACCTATTGAGCACCTACCATGTGTGAGATCTGTCTGCTGTCCTCATGTGTACCATCCCACTTAGGCCTCATGACTGAGGATCCTATGGGTAGAGCCATACAGCCCCACCACATGACCAAATGGAACAGACAGTGCTTAAGTGTGGTTTTCCATTTGGGAGTTTTGTGCAAGTATGGTGCTGGAATCTGGCTCAAGTTAGATACTTTGCATTTCCTGAGCCATCCCTATGGTCTACTGCAGAGGGTACTGGGGTGTGTGTCTGTGTCTGGACACTGTCCACTTATAAGCTCAGCACCTGTATCTTCCTGTTGAGGGTTTCGCTAGACTTGGGTGTGTCTTCTGGCCTCCAGGCTCTTGGCATATCAGAAATGCTACAGGTAAAAGCCTGGGACAAACCCTGGGGCAGGCGTGGTGGATAAATGCCCCAGCTTCCTGCCCTGCAGTGGAACAAATCTGAGATGTGTTCTGCACTATCTCTCTTTTTTTTTCTTTTTGAGACAGTCTCACTACGTTGCCCTGGGTAGCATGCCGTGGTGTCACAGCTCACAACAACCTCCAACTCTGGGGCTTAAGTGATTCTCTTGCCTCAGCCTCCCAAGTAGCTGGGACTACAGGTGCCTGCCACAATGCCCGGCCACTTTTTTGTTGCAGTTGTTTAGTTGACCCGGGCCGGGTTTGAACCTGCCACCCTTGGTGTATGTGGTTGGCACTGTAACCACTGTGCTACGGGCACCAAGCCTCTGCCCTATCTCTTGAAAGGCCCCCAACAGGCTGAGCCCCCAGTAGCCACAGCATTAATTTGTTTGTTAACATACCCTTCATAAGCTTGCCTCCCACCCCATCTCACTTCCCCACTTCCTCATATGCTTCCTGGAATCATCTCCCCAATAAAGCACCTGCACTCAAGTGATTATCCCAGAGTTTGCTATGGGGACCCAAACTAAGATAATAGCATTTGGAAGCTGAGACCCTTGTGTGTCCAGGTACCATGTGCTGTCAGGTACACTGGGGATTGACTTTTTATCTGACCTCTGCATGAGTGTTCTCCACTATCTCAAGGTCTGGGGACAGTCCAGGGGAGGGAGAAGATGGAGCTCAGCCCTCCAGGTCTAGTGGAGGCTGTAGCCCTACACATAGCCCCTAATCTTGCACTCAGTGGGCACTTTCTTAAATTCTCTAAATCCTCTCTACAGTTTCCCTGCCTCAGCCATTCCACTTTACTTACACACTTTTGGAGACAGGGAGCTCACCACTATTGCAGCAACCAATTCCATCTATAGATCCCCTCACTGCTAGAAATTTCTTAGCTACTTAACAGATATTGCATATTGAGTAAATGACTAAACAAAACAAGTATTTCGACATCCAGTCTCCAAGTGTCTCTTCTTGGAGACAGTCACAAATACACAATAATGCTGTAAACAAAGGCTCACATTTAGGGAGTCTGCCATAATCTAATTCAGGGCTAGCAAATTATGGCCAGTCGGCTAAATCTGGGCTACTGCCTATTTTTGTCCATCCTATAAACTAAAAATGGTTTTTGCGTTTTTAAGTGGTTGGGAAAAAATAAGAAGAATAATATGTTGTGATATATGAAATTATATGAAATTCAAGCCCCAGTGTTCATAAATAGAGTTCTGCTGGAGCACAGCCACGCTCACTCATTTCCCTCTCGTCTATGGCTACTTTGGCACCACAGAGGCAGAGCTGAGTGTGACAGAGACAGCTTGGCCCACAAGCCCTAAAATATTTACTATCTGGCCTTTTACTGAAAAAAGTGCCAGCCCCTAGTTTAGTTCATCAGCATACACAGTGGGACCCCACTTAACAGTTGGGGAAACTGAGGCTCAACAGGGCCAAGAACTCAGCCAATTCATGCACAGCAGGATGTGAGGGGCTCAGTGCCCAGGTTGGACAGACTGACCCCAAAGTCCCGGGACTTCCCTCAGCCCAGAGCTCAGACTCTCTGGGAGGTGGGTGTTCCTTCCCTGTCCTTGTGGCCCAGCAGTCTGAGCCAGTTGGTCCTACTGGGCAGCTCCAGTGCTGCCCAGAGTGGTGCAATCAGAGGCCCATTGATGTTTGGCGCATCAGAAGAATCAATGCTGCTTCCCTGAGCAGCTGGTGAAAGCTGAGAAAGTGGGTCAGGCCCGGGAGGGGAGGTCCATTTTTAGCTTTTCATTAGGGCTTCATTCATTAATTTCTTCATTTAATATTTACTGAGCAGCTACTCAGTGTCAGCCCCTGCAAGGGGGCCTGAGACCATAGGCTAGGGCACCATGGGGTGGGGGTGGGGCATAACCCTGAAAGTACCCAGTCTAGTGGGTGGTGAGTTAGGGACAACTATAGAAACAGTGTGGAGGTGTGATCTAGGTGGAGAAGTGCCCCCTGACGTTGACATTCAGGAGGGCAGGAGAGTGGAGGATGTTAAAGGCTCCTGATGTTTGAGTGAGACCTCAAAAAGTGAGCTTGTAGGGTGGAGGTGGGAAGGAGGATTTGCCAGGCAGAAGGGGTGGCACATGCAAAGGTGTGGAGGTGTGATCGTCTGTAGGGTTAGGGGTTTGAACTTGGCAGGGCAATGGGGCCACAGGGTGGGTGGGTGAGAGAACTCAGGGGGCACAGAAAGTTTGCCCTGTGTGTACAAGGGAAAGGGCCCAGTGATAGCTTTGGGATGGATTTCAGGGTTAGGCCTTAGCTTAGAAAGGTCATCCAGGAGCCACAATGTGGAGAGGGTACTGGAGCCCAGCGTGACCATAGTCTTGAACTAGACAGCAGGAACGGACAGAGTGGAGGGCATGAAGGTGTGAGAAATCTTGGATTAGAGGGTGGGGGAGGGACATAGGGGCCAACTTCATGTAGGGAAATGGGGGCTGGGGAGAAACACATTACAGGTGGGGATGGCATGGTGGACTTCCAAACCTCCAAGCACTGTTCCTCTGGCTCCTGCCTCAGGGCCAGGACAGGGGTATGGTGGGGAAGACATGGTGGTGCTGGCTCCTCTGACAATTTCCTCAATGGCCACCGAGCCTCATTCTTCCAACCAGAGCTCCTGGATGCTCACCTGCCTTCCTGGCCAGGGCCTGGAAGTCTCTGCTCATGTCCCTGGATCCATCTTCTCCCAGGTAGACTCCTTAGACCCCTCAGACTGCAGGTGGTCCCCTCAGCTGCCATGAGCCCCAGTTCCCAATACCATGAGTGTGCAGAGACTATCACACAGGGAGGTGGTCCCTCACTAATCCACAGCATCCCCTCCTAAAACTGGGCCACCCTTTCCTGGCCTTCTCCATGGGCTGTCCCTCCTGGGTATGGCCCAGCAGTGTCTTACTGGTGAGAAACTGCCATTGCTCCAACTATAAAAAACAAGGGTGAGCTAGAATCATTGCTGACAACTCTGGTGGTTATAAGCTTTGCCAGGTGGAGTGTCCCTCAAGGATTAGGCAATTGGAGCACTGGGGATGGCTTCCTCTTTTCTCATTGCAGTATTTGGATCAGTGGGACCTTACTGGTGTGGGAGGCAACAACATGGAACCTCCCTTTCTCCACAGACACAGCCACTTTCTCCAGTTTGGGGAGACACTTGTCAGACCACAGGAATGAACCCCAGCTGCGGGGAGGCCACAAGCAAGTGAGATGGGTGGTGACTTGGGGGGACCTGAGAAGGTGGCTGGGTCCTTCGGGACACTTTTCTCAGGAAACCCCTGCTTTGGTTCCCCTCAAGTCACAGGCTAGCTCTTATCTCAAAAAGAAGTGTTCAAGAAAGTCAGCTCTTAAGACAAAGTCTCAGTGGTCCCCTTTATCTCACCCAGGGTCTGTCCATCACGAGCCAGCCCCACAGCAGCGACTCTCTCAGTCTTGGTCCTTCACCCGAGTTTCTACAGGAAAGTCACTGTGCTGGGCAGCCCCTTCCCAGCTCACCTCTGACTCCCTTACAGAAGTCTCCATATTCCCCCTGTTGTCATCCACAGTGCATTATTCTTCACTCATGCTTTCATTCATTCAATCAATCATTCATTCCACAATGTCTTTTTACACACCTATGGTATACCAGCCTTTGTTATGCATGCTGGGGAGACAACAGTACACAAAAGCCCCTACCCTCATGGGCTCTCCTTTTAGCAGGGAAGAGAATTTGTCAGGGGGTTGTCTCTCTTGCCACATTTAGACAAAGAGACTGCTGTTAGGGGAGGTGTCCAACACAGTAGCCATCAGCCACATGTGACCATGCAGCTCTTGAAATGTGACTAGTGCCAATGAAGAATTGAATTTAAAATTTTGCTAAATTAGTTTGAATTTAAACAGCCACATGTGGCAGCTACCATGTTGGACAGAAGAGATTTGGAGTGGCTCCATCTGTAGCCCTCAGTAGTAAGGGGTGAAGCTAAGAAATGACCTCAAGGCTGCAGATGCAGAATCCAGCCCTGCCCACTGCCACAGCACTGCTGAGCAGTTCAGAAGCGTTAGATGCCCAACATGGCTGGGGGAAGTGGCAGGTTTTGGGCAGGAAAGTGTCTCCCATCATGTTGGCTTCGAAGTAAGGGAATGAGAACTGACTCTGCCACCCACATCCATGTGGCTTAAAGTGGATTGCTCTAACCACCTCCTTCACGGGACAATGAGTGCCCACAGGGCCAAAACTCTCAGGTCAGTGGGGGCCTCCATGGGGCAACTTCTCACCATCAAACAGCTATTTACTCATCTAGACCCATTTTAAGACCATCTTCCCCTCAATGAGTTTACCCATCTTAAACTGTCATATCAAAACCTTTGCCAGAATTCCTCAAAATGCTAAATGCAAAATTATTGTTTGGTCTGATGATTCCACTTCTGGGTGCACACATAGAAGTACTGAAAGCAGGGATTCACTAACAGATATCTAGGCTGGGTGCCTGTAGTTCAATGGTCGGAGTGCCAGCCTGTGCACTGGGGGTGGTGGGTTTGAACCTGGCCAGGGCCTGCTAAACAACAACAACAAAAATGTGGTCTAGCCATACAGTGAAATGTTACACAGCCTTAAAAAGGAAGGAAATTCTCACAGTTGCTACAGCAGGAGTAGACTTGAAGACATTGTACTCATTGGAAGGAGCCAGTCACAAAAAGACAAATACTATAAGATCTGGCTTATAAAAGGCATGAGAATAGTCCAATTCCTAGAGACAGGTGGTAGACAGTGGTTGTTGGGGACTGAGGAGTGTAATTGTTCAACAGATATAGAGTTTCAGTTTGGGAAAATGAAAAGGCTTTCAAGGTAGATGGTGGTAATGGCTGCCACTACACTGTGAGTGAATTTAATGTCACTGAACTGGACACTTAAAAGTGGCTAAGATGGTATGTTTTATGTTATGTATCTTTTACCACAATTTTAAAAAATTGTGAGGGAAAAGGAAACAAAACAGAACACCTTTGCTAGTTCTCATTTTGAAAGGACTGCTTTGAACTACTGATAATAACAAAAAAAAGTATACACATTTTAAGCATGAAAAAAACTGCATTGAACTTGTAATACTCAAGTCACGTTCGATTCCTGCAATTACAATAGATACAAGATCATACAAGACAACAAATGTCTTTGGTATATATTGAGTATTATAACTTTTCTTTTTTTTATTGAATGGTAACTATGTACATTAATGAACTTCTGGGGTACAGAGTATTATAACTTTAATAGAGTTTTTTCCATTCTTAAAATATGTATACATATTGTCGGCACCCTCTGTATTCAAGCCCAGGCCTCTAAACCTGCAAGTATTAGTCCCTGTCCCCCCACTCCTGAGTCCTGGCAAAGCCCCTTGGCGCAGCATGTAGGAGCAAGTGGTGAGCTCGGCTTTGCTTCAGCAGCAGGTTGTTGGGTTGGTCTTCTGTGGGCAGCGGCTGCAGATTGTAATATCATTGCCTGGGATTCTGTGTGAGAGCCTCTCCAAGTCAAGATTGGCCTGGGGGATTGCCTGTGGGCTGCAGAAGGCTGGACACTACATATCAAAAAATCTACCACGATTCTGCGGATCAGTGAGGTCACTCCCACAGACTACATGGCTGCTGGGAGGCTGGGCCCAGCTCTTGGTGAGGACAACAGGATTGAACAGAGTCATTCAGCATGAACTGCACTGCCAAGGACAACAGGTGGGATGCACAATTTTAGAGGACACTCTAGACAGAACCTCTGGATGTAGCTGCTGCTCTTGACAACATCTGGAAGCTTCCAGAGGCCCATGAGTTGATGGTCAGCAGTCTGTATCAGTTGTTTGTGCTGGTTGTTTGATTGGGTGTAGGAAAGAATTTAGCCTGAGCCTATAGGAGTTTTGACCTTGGCCCTCTGCTCCTTGGTGGTGATCTCTAGGCCAGTGATATCCTGCCTGAGAGTGTCTTTGTTTACCTGGGGGTTTGGGATGCACCGCAAGGTCTAACGAAGTGGCTTAAAGTGGGGGTTTGAATCCCACAGTATCAGTTTGGCATCCAGAAGGGCTGGAGACTGGATCAACCTGGTGGACCATTGACCATGGAGGCTGCAATAAAGATTCTGAACTGTGAATCCGAACTGTGAAGCTCGCCAAGGCTTGGGTGAGCTTCTTTACTGTCCACAACTCCACTGGGAGAAGACAACTGAAAGCTCTGTGCTTGGAACTTTCCTGGACTCTCCCCCACAAGCCTCTTCTCTTGGCTGTTTTCATCTGTGTCCCTTCACTATAATAAGCTGTAACTGCAAGTGTAGCAGTTTTCAGTAAGTTCTGCAAGCCCTTCCAGCAAATTGTGAAAACTGAGGGTGGTCTTAGGAGCCTCCAAACTGGTAGATGGTGTCAGAAATGAGGGAGGGTGGGCTTGTCAACTGTCCCCTAACTACACAGCAACTGTTCTGATTAGCAGGTGTCTATGCAGAACAGATTGCTAAATATGTTGGACATTGGGCAAGATTTTGACAAGAAGCAGTTTCTGGTGAGTTGAGTTGAACTTATAAGAGGGGGATAAGAATCTCACCATCTTATTAGTTATCCTTGTATGGTTGGGGAGAGATTGAGAGAGAGAGGGAGGGAGAGAGAGAGATAGAGAGAATGGAGACACTTCCTGTCTCAGCCCAACCCATGACTCATAGAGCCTGGGCAACTGCTCCCTTGCGCACCTGTGTCCTGGTGCTATCCCAGGAGGCTGGAGTGAGGGAAAAGGGAGTGGGGGGAGGGTGCATACAGGGGTGAGGAAGAAGCACAGCCTTTGTCTGGAATGATTGCAGAGAGGAATGCTTGTGTGGGACGTGTACATGGGTGGTGGGAGGGAGAAGAAACCACCCATAGGCTCCTGTCTCCTGGTGGTCAGAGCAACCGGGAAGACTTTCGACCTCTAGGAAAGCTTCAGTGAGGGATGCTGAGGGGTGTGTGGGAGGGAGATGGGCTGAGTGGGAAGCTGTAGTTTCGTAGGAAGACTGGCAGGGCTCGCAGGGCAGGTGTGGTAGGTGGGAGGGGCAAGAGCTGCTGGGAGCACCTGGGTTCCCTCAAGCTGTTGAACTTCCTAAATGAACACCCACTATATTCCTTATTATTATATATTTTTTAAAGATAGGACCTTTGAAAACTTTGGTCTCTGGGGTGGAACCAGAATTAGGAGAGTTTGAGCTAAAAACAAAGACCCCTTAGGGAGGGTGGACTTGTAAAAAGCCTCTTTTGTTTGGGATCCCTTCCTAAAATAACACTGTCTGTTCAAAGTGAGACAAGAGCTCAGTAGTGCAAATGGAGGAGAGTTTTAATCCCTGTGGCTGCTTGCACCCCGCTGGCTCGGCATGTGCTGGGGACCGGAGGCCAGTCTCCGAGGGTCGGCTGCTAGAGTGGCATGCGCCAGGCTTTCATTTGGAAGCTTCTCTGAAGGATGGGCAGGCGCCAAAACAGGCTCCACAGCCAGGAATGGGGCACTGATCAAATGCCTGGATCTTGCTTATAATCCATCTTAATGGAGTTCTCCTTTTAAAATGACTCTCGGGTTTCAGTTGGTGTCTCTGCCCTTCTGAAAGAGGAGGCTACCTCTTGTCTTCCCCCTACATCCTAGGCAGAGGCTGCCCAACCTGGCAGGGGAGGGAATGGTCACTTGGGGAGGCTCAATTACTCTAGAGCTCTAGGCTGCCCAAGCTTCCCAGGACTCAGAGCCAGCCTTGCCTCTGATAGGGTTTTCTCTACTGTGGGACTAGGTTGAGAAAAATGAGGAAGTCAGGTCTCCTCTCCCCTCCCTGGAAAGAGACTGGGGGAAATATCATGATGTTTTGGCTCAAATAATTTTTGTGAGAAAGACTCTGAATCTAGAAAGTTCAGGGGCACCATTTGACTTCTAAGGGTAATTGGATGAGGTGCTGGTAAAGCCTCCCAAGATTCTGCCAACTGTGTCCTCCTGCTTCTGTGGGACAGCACCAGGGGCTGATCCTGGCAGGAGCTGACACTTTCCTGCACACTCTGCCTTGTTTGTCATTGCACCCAGAGAATTAGTGGTGATAACAGGAGTGGCTCCTGGCAGCCAGGTGGCTGCCGAGCACGTGAGCACCTCTAAGCCTCACAGCAGCCCTTATCCTCATTTCCAAACCCTTCAAGCACTGAAAACTGAAAACATTTTCCTAAGCTTGGCAGCATGGCCTGGTGTGATTTGACACAAGGCTATTTGTGGTCTTTATCGATCACTCGGAGTACACATGCACACACTGCACTGTGGGGTATTGATGTTCGATTAGGAAGTGCTACCCCAGCCCCTGCTGGGTGTTATGTAATAGACGGCATATGTACTGCCTGACCTTTCTGCGAGCTAAACTATTTGCAATTTTAAAAGACACCTGGTCCTGAGGGTTTCAGATAGGGATTTGGGGTCTGTGTTCACCTTATTTTTAAAGCAGGGACATTGAGGTGTTGGAACCAGAAAGAGAAGCTGGGATTTGCTGTGAAGCTTTGTAAGCCTCCTGTGTAAATCCTGGTCCCACTCTGAGCATGTTGCTCCAGCTTTCTGTGGATATATGTGGCCTTCAGGAATGAGATCACAGGGTTTTGTTCAGTTTGTTCAATGCCACTAACAATGAGCATGTGAATGCTGTCGCCATGGTCATGGTCACCATGATGATCTTATCTGCGTCTCATAGCCCTAGGAGTGGGTGGCATTACTCCACTTTATTTTTTATTTATTTATTTTTTTTGAGACAGAGCCTCAAGCTGTCGCCCTGGGTAGAGTGCCATGGCTTCACTGCTTGCAGCAACCTCCAACTCCTGGGCTCAAGCGAGTCTCCTGCCTCAGCCTCCCAAGTAGCTGGGACCACAGGCGCCCACCACAATGCCTGGATATTTTTTGGTTGCAGCCATTATTGTTGTTTGGCGGGCCCGGGCTGGATTCGAACCCGCCACCTTAGGTGTATGTGACTGGCGCCTTAGCTGCTTGAGCCACAGGCGCTGAGCCCATTACTCCACTTTACAGCAATACCTGGGACCTGGCTTTTGTGCTCACAGGTGGCCCAGCTGGGAGGGGAGGTCAGATCTCTCTGCTTAGCCCAAAGTTTGTAACAATTTCCATTGTTCCCCAGGAGGCAGGAGAGACTTATTAAATAAGACTATTTTGGACACCACTGGGGATCCAGAAATGGGACTGACCTCGGCCCTGCCCCCGGGGAGGCTGCACTCTAGTTCAGGAGCAGAGATGCAGCAGCAAGGGGCAGAGATGGCCTAAGGCAGTGCATCTCCCAGGATTGACTGAGGGTACCTGAGCCCAGGGGCCTTGGTGGCACCTGTGGCCTCTCACCTGTGTACCCTCCCTGCTGTTCCCAGCCCCAAGGGAAAGGTCAGCCAAGAGAGGCCCTGTTTGGGAGCACTGAAGAGGAAGCAGTTCCTCTGGCTTGTTCTCTCCTGCCAGGAGCTGTCACCACCTCCGACTTTGGCTTCCAGGCCCCTTCTGCAATTTAGGGGAATGGCTGGGATTGGGTTTCTGCAAGTGATAATTTTCAGCTCTTGTGTTCATGTGGAACCTGGAAATTAATTAGCTCAGACATGAGCTCCAGCCTGAGCACATGAAAAGGAGCCTTGTTAGTTAAAACTCGGCTCTTTGGCTGGTGGGGAGTTGGTGACTAGAAGACCAATCTATGCAGTAACAGTGGAAAGGCCTGGCTAGGGCAGGTCCCACCCATTTCTAACCCTCTAGCTCATACCCACCTCCCTCAGAGAACTGGGTGCTTCCAAAGCCAATCGCTGCCCTGTAGGTATCCCAACTGTTGACCTAATGGGGAGGACTGAATTGCAGGTTTTGAAGAACCCTGGGCTATGCAGTAGGAACCCTCCAGCACATCATTTGGATGAGATCAGAGAAGGTCTAGTCAACGTGTGTAGGCAGTAGCATTAAAGCAGGAACCCAAAGTAGGGGTTAGCCAGGCAAGGAGCAGAGGAACAGCACTCCAAGAAGGGGAACAGTCTTTGCAAATACTCAGTTAGAAAACAGCTTGGCAGACATCCAGGATGGGTGGAGCACAGGAGGGGAGCTTGGTGGAGCCTGAAGGTGGCAAAGGACTAGCTAGGCAGGGCCTTGAAGGCCTGCAGGGGCATTTCACCTTTATCCTAAGAACACGGGGATCAAGAAGGGTTTGGGCAAGGAGCAGATGGGCCCAGTCATCTTCCCAAAGGACCGCCTCCTACACTGCCCTCTCCTAAGAGGGAGGCTTTACCCCTGCCCCTTCCCCCACAGCTGTGCATCTGGCTCCATTGCCGTCATCACTGTGGGTAATTGCTAGGTGTGCCGGGCAAGCGCTTTCTCTTCTGCTGAGCCGGCGGTGAGTGATAATCACAGCTTTCACCATCCTCCCGCCGCCCAGCACAAACCCCACCTCCTCTCATATCCTGTATTCTGCAGAGCCCTGAGGAGACTGCAAAAAGGCTCAGGGCCTAGGGGGTGAGCATGTCCTCTCCTCGGAGGTGACTGAAGAAGGGACAGGTATCAGGCCAGTCCTTCCAATAATAATAGCGTTGCGGTTGATAATAATAATTATTATAATTATGAGCCTTTACTATGCTCAGACACAATGATGTGAATTTCCTCATTCAGTGTTTACTTCAACTTCATGAGATGCAGATAATTACTACCCCATTTTACAGAGCAGGAATTGAAGTCGCAGAAAGCTCCAGTGATTTGTCCAAGGTCCCCCACCTGAAGGCACGTGGTGCGACACCAGCTGAAGTCTGCCTTAGCACCTTCTCACTACACACAAGCACTTCTCAGTACCTGCTGGAACGCGGTTCGGGGTGTAACCACACCCTCCCATGACCCTTGCTGATTGGTCTGGGACAGACACGCCCCTGGAGGGCAGCCAATCCGTGTGGCAGGGCGTAGAGATCAGAGATAAGAGGGACCGATCAGACACTCCCTCTCAGGTCTGGGACCAAAGAAGCAGAGAGAGGACTGTGGCTACGAGGGCTAGTGCAGGCAGAGAGCCTGGGAAACCCCAATGTCCAATGTCCTAGAAAGCCCAAGGCACAAAGCAGAAGCAGGACTCCAAGGGACCAGGGTGCAGGGGAAGAGACTGGCTTACAGAGAAGTGAGTGCCTTGGACCCAGAGGATTCTCTCCTGCTTCCTCTCTAGCTGGGCTGTCCAGTTTGTCTGGGCCCTGTATGGGTTTCTTTTAACTGAAAATGGGGCAGCGAGCTGTGAGAGGAAGTCCCGGGGCCTGTCCAGCTGGGAGGCACCAATTTGCCCTTCCTCCCCCCTCCTCCTCCTGCTGGAATAAGGTCACAGCTGGAGCCATCTGGTAGCATAAGGCCACCTCAGGGAGAGATATCATGCCTGGATGTCTAACAAGGGGCTGAGGCCTCCAGATATCTGCTACTGCCCCACCAGCTTGTAGCCCTCATGTGACTCGAGAAACAACTACACCTCCGTGTGACCCTGAACTCTGGACTCATTAGTGGCAGCTCTGCACGCAGCTCTTAACTGAGAGTTGTGCCGATGTCCTTATTATGTTCCCCCTGTATTCACAGCAACTTCAAATTCTGCCCCTGCGCTCCAAACAGTAGCACTAGGACCCTAGTGATAGCGCCGTGAGGAAGGGATTATTGTCTCTATTTTCAGACCTGTGTGTTTTATCCTCAGATTGAAGATGACAAGGAATCCTTCATGAGCAAGGGGTGAGGTGCACATGAGGGGCTCCTGGCACAGAGCAGGCACACTGGAGTAATTAACAACTGATGCCAAAAATCCAAATCCTAACGTGCTCACCTCATTGTCCCCTTTCCTGCCTGTCTTCCTGCTGGCACCAGTACTGACTGCATCTAAGAGGTGGGGCATAGATTTCTATTTGGACGATTCACATATATTTTAAAATTTGCTTTCACACTGATCAAGAAAAACCAAATTCAGCTGACTGAATAAATGCCTTCCAGAGCTGGCAAGAGGGGCAGGGGGATTGATTATCTGCTGTGGGGGTCCTCCGTGCCTCGTGGTATGTCTGTTGCTACCAGACGTCAGAAGTGCTGTGAAGCTGTGGCTGGGGCAGCTGTCAGCCGAGGCCCTGATGCTGCCCACTGGGTGGGGTAATGTTTGATTGCATGTCCAGTTGTATTGCTTTTGGCCAAAGGCCTTCTTGAGAACACAAGAGCCCAGAGACCATTAAGTAGGGCTGATGTCAATGTCAGTGAAGATTTTCAGTCTTTCAAGGGTGATTTAATGAGAGGAAACCTGGTCGATACATCTTGGGTTTGTTTAACCATGGAGTCAACAAAAGCAGCAACCCTGATGAGCAAGGGAGCTGGCCAGAAAAGCTGCACCTGGGGTTCTTGGCACACAGGAGCTGGAGGTGGCTCCTATTTTCCCCAGGTCAGGCCCCAAACAGCTCTCACTGAGCTGAGTCTGTGGGCCACTTGCTGACCCCCCACATCAAGTGTGAATGGACAAGATTGGGGGCCAGTTGCAGCTCACCCACTTCAACCCTGAGCCTTCGTGGGTATATAAGCTCCCAGGAAAAAGGCGATCTCTGAGAGAAACTATTTCGAATTATGGAAAAATAAAGGCACCTACTTGCATTTCTTTCATATTAAGTTTGTGGATGCCTTTTCTACATCATCATGGGAGTGTTCTGGTGAGGAACGTACCTCCTGCCTTGTGGCCATCTCTTCCATGAAGCTTCCCTGATGCTTACTTGCCCAGCCTGACACTGCCCTGTCCAGGTTTCTGGATGTCAGGTGCCTGCATTTCAGTTTTAGCCTCCTCTACCAGCCTGTGATCCCCTGATGTCTGATTCAACTCTGCTTCCATACAAGCCACTGAAGCAACAAAACCCAGCCAACCACAGCTCCCAGAAAGCCCCCTAGTTCAGCCTCAATACCTTTGCTCCTGCTGTGGTCTCCACCTGGGCAGTTCCTCAAGTCTAACCCATTTTTAAGGTCTATGGAGGCCATCTCTTCCTTTAGGCTGACTTCCTTCTAGTGGCAGGGGAATGGTTTCGCCATGCACTCTGGTGGCATAAATCACATCTGTAAGGCTTACAAGTACATCTCCCAGCCTTGGCAGAGTTCCCCCAGACCTAGAGAGCACAGGGTCTGTGAAGAGCTGTTCAGAGGTCATTTCCCATTCTCCTCTCTTCTTCCAGGCTGGCTGGCAAGAGCCCTATCTCCTTCCCTCCCAGGTTCTGATGTAGTACAAGGCCTCCTCAGGGTACAGCTGCAGGCCAAAAGACTGCTCTGCTGCAGCTGGAGATGGGCTCCCTCCACAGCTGGTGGTCCCCTGTCCATGCTGCAGTGTCACCTGCCCCTTTTGTTTTGCTGTTGCCCTGCATAAAGGATGTCCAGCACCACTGACTACTACTGCTTTTCCCATATAAATAATCAATTGTCTGAATCTAAAAAAGGTCTCATTGGCTCTTTGCTGGCTGGATCTCTTAGCTTTTCCTTCTGACATGTCCTGCCACTCTTCTGGGATCTCAGAACAGTGCTCATGACTGCTCCTTAGGCTGTGACACTCTACCTCCTGGGACCCAAATGACATAATCATGGCAAACCACAGAAATACCACGCCAGGATGGTGGTGGTACCAAGACAATCACATCGATGGTCATTTCTGAGAGCTGATGATGTGCCAGGAGCTTGCTGAATCCCTGACATGGGGTATGACACAACATGACTCTGGCACAGAGAGGTTGGTGATTTGCCTAAGGCCACACAGCAGTGAGTGAGTGAATGAAGAAGGGATTTAGACTCAGGGCCTTTGGTTTTTGAATCAATACTTTTGGTGGATGTTTATGGCCATATGACAATATGTACTCACCTTGGCTGATTCTGGATTCCTTTCTGTGAGCCCTGAGTGCTTGGCTCTTGTCTCAGTCTGCTCAGACTGCTCTAACAAAATACCATAGACTGGGTGACTTAAACAACAGACATTTGCTTTTCATAGTTCTGGAGGCTAGAAGTCTAAGATCAAGTTGCTAGCCAATTTGGATCCTGGTAATGTCTTTCTTGAAGATGACAGCTGCCTTCTTCTTGTATCCTCACATGGCAGAGAGAGAGAGAGAAAAAGAGAGAAGAGTAGTTTGGGCTACTATCACAGCCACCTTCTTGTTTTATTCTCACATAGCTGAGAGAATAATCATTGCTTTCTTGACTCTTCTTATTAGGGTGCTAATATGATACATAGGGGTTCCATCTGCATGACCTAATTACCTCCCAAAGGTCCCGTTGTGGTTTGAATGATGGCGTCCCTCCAAAACTCTACCCAATGCAAGAGTATTAAGGGGTGCAGCTTCTGGGAAGTGATTAAGTCATGAGGGTTCTGCCCCTATGAAGGCGCCTCTTGCCCTCCATCCTTTTTGCTGTGTGAGGAAACAGTCTTCCTCCTTTCCACAAGGCACCTCTCTGGAAGCAGAGAGCTGCCCTCACCAGACGCCAACCCTGCTGGCACCCTGACTTTGTGGGTTCTAGAACCATGAGAAAATAAATCTTCTTTATAAATTACCCTGCCTCAGGTACTTTTTTATAGCAGCATAAACAGTCTAAGATAAGCCCTGTCTCCTAATGCCATCATCTTGGGTATTTAACATGTGAATTTTGGGAAGACACAAACATTCAATCCACAGCATTCTACCTCTGCTTCAAATTCATGTTCTTCTCACATACAAAATAACAACTCTAAAGTCTAAAGTTCAAAGTCTCACCTAATATCATCTAGATCAGATAGGGGGAGATGTGAGGTACAATCTGCCCTGAGGCAAAATTCCTTTCCAGCTGTGACCTTGTGAAACTAGACAAGTTATGTGCATCCAAAATACAATGATGGGGTGGGCATAGGATAGGCATTCCTGTTATAAAAGGGAGAAATAGGAAAGAGTGATGGGTCCCAAGCAAATTCTGTGAGACCTCAAGCCTCAAGAATAATCCTCTCTGATTTGATGCTCTGACCTCCAGGACCACTGGGTTGGCAATGTCATGCCCACATCTCAGCAAGGTGGCACTCACAGCTGTGGTTGGAGACTTCCTGGCCTGTTGAATTTGAGGCACTGGCTCTGATGAGCTCTGAACTACCTTCAAGGCCATTTTCCCCTTTTCTTGGAGAATAGTGCAAGTTTTTAGCCAAATAGCTTTATCATCCTATCCTACAAGATCCAAGAAGTCTGATGGCCTTTCTTCATTCTGTCCAGACTCTGTCCCCTTTGGTTCAAACTAGCAATGCTTCTGCTGGGGTGGCTGACAAGGTCTGTGGTTCACACCTACTCTAGCCTTCTTACCAAATGATCAGTCAGCCACATGCTTGCACACTCTCACTATTCTCTTCAAACACGCTTTCTATTTTATTACAATATGGATAGGCTGAGAATATTCCAATATTTAAGTTCTGCTTCCTTTCTCCTTAACACGTCCTTCTTCGATTCATTTTTCTCTCCTCACATTTTACTATAAACAGGAGGAAACAAGCTGCTGCTTTAAACTTTGCTTAGAAATCTCCTCAGCTAAATATCTAATTCATTGCTCACAGCAATTTCATCACTCACAAGTTCTACTTTCCACAAAACAATAGGACACAAACACAGTTCAGCCAAGTTCTTTTTTCCATTGTCCAATAATTTATTCCTCGCTTCTGCCTGAGACCTCATCAGAATCTCCTTTAAAACTTACATTTCTAGCTACATTCTGTACATGATTATTTACATATTCTCTAAGAAGATGGGAGATGTCTGCACAGCTCTCCTCTTTCCTGAGCCTTCACCGGCATCACCTCTATCAGTCCTTCCATGGCCACGTCAGCCTTTTCTAGCCTGAACCTCAAAACTCTTCTGGTCCCTGCCCGTTATCCAGTTCCAAAGTTGCTTTCACATTTTGGGTGTTACAGCAGCACCCCACTGCTTGGTCTTAATTTTTGTCTTAGTCAGCTTGAGCTGCTATACCAAAATAGTATAAACTGGGTGACTTGAACACAAGAAGTTTATTTCACACAATTTTGGAGGTTGAGAAGTCCAAGACCAAGGGGCAGGCCAATTTGGTTCCTGGTGAGGCATCTCTGGCTGATGTCTGCCTTCTTGCTGTCTTCTTACATGGAGGAGAGAGAGACACAGAGAGAAAGACATACACACACAGAGACACACACACGTGCACACACTCACACCCCTTCCCCTAATCTCTTTTTGTAAGGGCACTGATGCCATCATGCAGGACTTCATCTAAACCTAATTACTGTCCCCAAATCCCATCTCCTAATACCATCACATTGAGGATTTGGGCTTCAAAATATAAATTTGGGGTGGGAGGAACAAGCATTCAGGCTATAGCAGACAAAGCTTTACCCTGTCTGACTGAATTTTGGCTTGGATTGGCTTCCAGATCTTCCCCAAGAGAGACACAAAGGGAAAGAGTGAAAATATCTACATAATAAGCATTGTAACTGAGGAGCTAAGGCTCAGAGAGGCTGGGCAACTTTCTCAGAGTCACATAGCAGCTGGGCAGAGAGACAAGATATGATGTCCAAGGCCTGCTGCCTCTTATCTCCTGAGGTGCAGCTGGAGATCTCCCCTGTGGTCTGCTTATTGCATTTCTGATTTGGGGAGGGAGTCACAGAGAAGAGGTGCCTTGGCAGGCTGTCAGGATCTGCTGGCCTCCAAAGATGTGCACAAATTCTCCCCAGAGCCTCAGAAGTGAGGCTCTATCAAGGCCGAGAGGGGCTCATACCCTCCTTCCTGGAAAGAAGAGAAGAGGAGAAGTTATTACCAAGCAGGTAATCTAATGAGTCAGCCAGGAGAAGTCATGGCGCCCTGGACTCTGGACTGTAGAATCATGAAGTCCCTGGACTTTCCACTTGTCCTATCTCCCATCATCCCCATAGACCTGAAAGGCCACCTCATGTTTGGACTTCAGTCCTCAGAGGCTCAAGTCCCTGGTGCCTCCCATTCCCTAGCCCCTCTACTCCATTCTGGGTCCCTCTAAGGCAGTGGTTCTCAACCTTCTTAATGCTTTAATAAAAATCTTTCTAACCCTTTAATACAGTTCCTGTGGGTCACGACCCACAGGTTGAGAAACTCTGCCCCAAGGGTCTCCTTTCCACAGTGGTCAGTGTCATCTATCAGTAAAATGACTCAGAAACCAGCTGACAGTGAAGGTCCCTAGGGTGTCCATCTGGAAGATGATGCAGGATGTCTGTTCTCCAGATCAAGAACTCCTGGATGGGCTCAGTGCCTATAGCTCAACCGGCTAAGGCGCCAGCCACGTACACCTAAGGTGGCGGGTTCGAATCCCCAGTCCGGACCCGCCAAACAACAATGACGGCTGCAACCAAAAAATAGCCGGGCGTTGTGGCGGGCGCCTGTGGTCCCAGCTACTTGGGAGGCGG
>NW_003852415.1:26515179-26521553 GCF_000181295.1 Otolemur garnettii
AAAAAAAAAAAAAAAAAAAAAAAAAAAAAAAAAAGAACTCCTGGATGGGTGCTCTAGTTAGGATGTGCTCCATGGAGAAACTGGCCAGGGAGGGGGAAGTAAGATGTGGGAAGGGGTCACCAAGTGAAGGACAGTGTCAGGAAGTCCTATGAGGACAGCTCCATCCCAATCCTACAGGGGAGCCTGGAGAGAACAAGGCACCCTTAAGAATCTGCATGAACCCAGAGCCAGGGGCATTCATGTTCCAGCATCTGCCAATTGTTGGCGAAGAGCAGTGTCAAGGGGATATGTGCTCCCAGGCCCTGCAGCTCTCTGTGACCGTGACCAGCACAGCTCTGGTAGTCTGAGAAGAGTCCTTGGAAGAAGAGTCCCCATGGTGGGGCACTGAGGTGAAAGCTCACTGAGACTGGGGAGAATATAGAAGAGATGAGGGGATCAGCAGGGACACTAACAGGCAGAGTCTGCAAAGAAGACCAGCAGCCCTTCCTCTGGCTGGATCCCAGCCTATTCATGAGATAAATGGGCACACAGCCTGTGTGTGTATGAGAAGGCCATTTCTTGTTTCAGACTCAGCATGGGGACTCACAGGGGACTGTGATACATGTATCGCAGTATACAGGAATCATGTACACTGTTTACATGTATAAACCCCACTATTGCAGGGAGGAGACAGGGTCCTCCTGCTGCCACATAGTCCTGCCTTGGCTGGGGAGGGAACCACTGACCATGGGGACTGACAACCACCACTGATGCTGGTTTCATCCTGACACTTCTTTACATGAGCAAAGCCTTGTTTCCAGCCAGCATGTGTTTTCCTTGGGAATGCCAATGCCAAGATAGAAGGGGTAGGGGTGCTTGGACTTCTACTCCTGGTAACAGCCAACAGATGCCACTTGCTTAAGAAAAGGGTCATACTAGAGACCAAGACTTGTACAAGCTACTAGGAAACTCTGTTCTAAGCACAGCACTGGACATTCTTTCCCATGGTCAGATTCTCTGAATACAGTGTGATAAACGCCTCTCCCCAGGGGTGTGGGGAATGTGATCGGGATTGGTAGTTCTCCGAAGACCTTTGGCCACATCCGGGGAGCTCCTGGATGTTGTGATCTGGCCTTTTGATCACATCTGATGCACTTCCAATGCAACAAACAATGGATTGACCCAGAACCTTTGTGAGGACCTAGAGTAGGGGTCCTCAGAGTACACACTTGTTAAACATATGGGCCCCTGGGTCCCGGTTCTCTGAGACCCAAAGGCTACTGGTGGGCAGGCACCCAAATGATTCCAGTGCAGGGATTCATGTTCCTCATTTTGAGAATCCCTGAACTAGGTCAAAATCAAAAAGTAGTCTAAGACAAAGAAAGTGCAGGTAGTCACCAGAAGGCCTGTTTATAGGTGAGGAAGTGTAGCCCAAAAAACTGGAACCTTCTTCTGGGGCATTCTGAGAGGAGTGGGACATCTAGAATTCTCTCCCCAAACCTACAAAAAAGCCACCCTATGCACCTGTATACATCTCAAGAGTCTTCACCCTGTAATAGGGGATTATACTTCCTTTTCTGTCATCATGAAATAGTCATAATTATTATTATTTTTTGAGACAGAGTCTCACTATGTTGCCCTCAGTTGAGTGCTGTAGTGTCACAGCTCACAGTAACCTCAAACTCTTAGACTTAAGCGATTCTCTAGCCTCAGCCTCCCAAGTAGCTGGGACTACAGTAGGTGCCTGCCACAATGCCTGGCTATTTTTTTTTATTGTTATTGCCATTGTTGTTTAGCAGGTCTGGGCCTGGTTCGAACCCACAAGCCCCAGCGCATGTGGCTGGTGCCCTAACCATTGAGCTATAGGTGCCAAGCCAAAATATTTATAATTATTGATCATACATTAGGACACACAGGAGACCCTCCAACATATCACTATGTAGATATTACAATGACCTCATTCTCCCCCCACAATGTGACAATACAGAAATAACAAAACCAAAGACAAAGGAAAAATCTCTAATACTCTACTAAATATATCTTGCATCAAAAAAGACATGAGCATTTCAATTACAGAATTTTTTAAAAATAATTTTTTTGAGAACACTACCTGTAGGGTATATACAAAGCAACAATCACTGGCAAATTTGTAACACCAAATATTTTATTATAAGAAGACACAAAGGAAATAAATGAACTATGTACAAAAGCCAGAAGGTAGAAAAAAGAAACACAAAACAAATGCAAGGAAAGTCAGAGAAAGAGCATGATAAAAATAGAAATTAAGTTGGAAAACAAGGTGGGGAAAAGGTAGGAATGATAAAAACATTTGAGAGTTGACTTGTTCAAAAACGAAATACTCATTCAACAGCCCTGTTTCACAGATGAGTCAACAGAGGGTCACAGAAGGAAACCTGATGCTGCTAACTGAGGCCTTAGGGAACCCCAAGGAAGCTCAGGTCCTCTGACTCTCAACTTTGTGTTCTATACAGCTCAACATGTTCCTCCCAATGTATTTAAGTTTCCTGGGGCTGTAAAAATCTGCCACAAGTTGAGAGGCTTAGAGCAATGCAAATTTGTTCTCTCACTGTTCTGGAAGCTAGATGTCCAAAGTCAAGGTGCTGGCAGGGCACCTCATTTCAGCTTCTGCCAGCTCCTGGTCTTCCTTGGCATTGCTTGGCTCAAGGCTACATCGCTCCAATCTTTTTCTCTGTTGTCCCATGGCACTTATCCCAGAATGCGTCTCTCTGTGTTCTCTCCTCTTCTTATACGGACACCAGATATTGGATTTAAGATCCATCCTCATCCAGTGTGACTTCAACTAAAAACATTCATTAAGGCCTTATTTTCCAAATGAGGGCACAATGTAAGGCTCCAGGGGGACACAAGTTTCAAAAGGGGTGCTATTCAATCCAATGCACAATCCAATCTGCGTTTGAGTACAAGAAACATCTGTGTTTCACAACCCAACTTATTCCTGGGCAGAACAAATGTGTAAATGCCTCCGTCATTGCTAATCTCCTTAGGGAAAGAAAATGTCACACCAGCCCCAAACTGGGGGGCCACTCCAGGCAGGCACCTGCTCAGACAGGTCTGCGGACCAGCCTGCCCCCCAAGGAGGTGGCCCTCCCCTCCTCACCAAGCTGTGTGGGCACAGCCTCACACTCACCTCCACGACTGAGGCGCCACAGAACAACGCTAATGTAGCAGGGTGAATTTTTAAACTAAATTGGCCAGAGTTTTCAATGACCTAAAGACAAACTCTAATTGTAAGCCCAGAATTCGGTGATGAAATAGGGGTCTGTTTTATTTTTAATAATGCAATACATTACACACATATAAGCTTTATGCTTTTTGGAGTATTTTCTGAGTGTGCTTTTGGTGCCAGGATCTTTTCTTGCCTTACGAAACCAAATCCTTCCAATAACCCTATAACTTGGAGATCGGTTTCCTAGTTTCTTAGATGAGAAACAGGGCTCAGAGAGGGTAATTGGCTTACTCAGGCTTCATAGCTGAAGTAGCAGAGTTTAGAATCAAGTCCAGGACTTGCTGACTCCAGTGCCTGTGTTCTTGCTCTTGTCCTCCAGGTAGGGCAGGCTGCAGAGAGTTTATTTATCAGGCAGTGAGAACATGAGATGCACAGAGTTTAGACTAGAAAGCTAAGCAGGGTGAGCAGTATTCTTGATGAAACTCGGGCCAGTTTTACCTGGGGACAGCTCTCTGATCCTGGCCCCTGCCGACAGCTGCTTCTCATTAGCAGTTCCCACAGCTGGACTCAGCCCAGTCAAAGGGTTGCTGGAGGAGCCCACCCAGGCAGGCCAACTCTTGCCCAGGGCTGGTGTCTCAGCAGCCACGTGGCTGCTCTGAACCTGATAAAGGCTTTCAGGGAGGTGCAGATCACAGGACCAGAGCCAGACAGGTGAGCTGGCTGTGGGCTGCAAAACCCCCAGGAGCCTGCCAGGCACTATCGATAGGCTTCGTTCCACCTGCCGCTACTGTGGAATGCCCCAACCTGCAGAGAGGCTGCTCGGGTCCCCATCTGTCAGCACAGGGTAGCTGGGAGCAAAGCCACGCTCCCTTTGAGGGCAGCTTGGGAACAAGCATTCTTCACGGTAAAGCCCAACTTTCCTCCACAAGTGGGACAGGGCCAGCCTTTGCTTCTCTGTGATGTTCCAAAGTCCACTGGTAGCATCAGGTGTCAGAGCCAGCGAAAAATCCTTGGGGGTGGTGGGATTTATAGTGAGAAAACTCTTAACTTGATCTTTCCCTGTGAACTAGCTTCCATTTTTACAAATGCTTGGGTCTGGCAGGCTGAGCTCTAACATTTGGCAGAAATGTGGTTTGTAAACTTGGGTGTGTCCTCTCCTCCTGAATGACTGAAAGTTGCCTGGTCTCCATCCCTGCTACCTTTGACTCCTGTTTGGAGGTCAGCAGATGGCCCTAGGAAGAGGCAGACAAGGGCAGAGCAAAGCTGGTGGTTGCAGACTCTTCATATCTGCTGTCAGGTAAACAGAGACACCCTCTATCTGAGTCTCTGCAAGGGTTGGCAGGCACCTGAGACTGCCCACTGCATGTCCATTCCCTGGTCCCAAACCATCTTGTTACTACTATCAGTCAAGGCCAGTTGATCTGCTTAGGGTCACTGATGGAAGATGCCAGCTCCTCCTGAAGCCCAGATAGTTATGCTGCCATAGAAGCCTTCTAACAGACTGTGTGGTTCCTGAGGTTCATGCTTTCACTGGTGGCCCTTTTGTGGAGATGAAGCCTCCCACACCAATTACATGACATCTTGGCCTGGCACAAGGATATGTTGCAGTGAGCCGGGCATAAACCGTCCTCACTGTCCCCTTTTGTGGAGTGCTTGCTGGGGAGCTCAGGTGTGTTATTTGGGGGGTGTCAGGAGGCCCAGGAGAGTTGTTTGTCTCAAAAAGTGGGCTCTGTTGTTCAGTTGGCGCCTGAGTGACAGCGGCTGTACTTTGCACATCATGATGATGAAAGGCCGCAATTGGCCTCTTGGCTTCTAAAGATGGTGATGATTCAGCCAGAGCCTGGTGGCGTTCTCCAGTTAAATCATTCCCTTGTCATCTCTGTTGTGGCCTCTATGTGCCCAGAGCTTCCCCCCTCTCCCGGCCACCATATCTTAAAGCTGGTGACTTGTTCTCATAAGCCCATTGTTTCACAGTAGGAAACCTGAGGCCCAGAGAAGGGAGGCAACTCAACCCAAGGCTGGAACACAAGAGTGCCCAGGGCCAGAGCCAATCCAATGTGTTCTTCAGGGTTGGGAGCTGCTGGCCTTAGGGATGACCTTATGCTTTCAGAGAAGGCTGTGGGGGGCTGGGGCTGGTGGCTTCCCCAGCTCCTCCCACATATGTGCTGGAGGGACTTCTGGACTCTTCTGAGACTGGAGAGAAGGGGAATGGGAGGATCCACTGAGGACACTAAGCTTTGCCTTGTCATCTTGATTACACATATTGGCCGAATCACTGCTCAGGAATGACTTGGATAGGAATAAATGAATGAAAATAGAATTAGGACAACACCTAGCTTCTTGAGCTTTTGCTGTGTGTCAGGCACTGTAGTGGTCCAGGGAGAGTCCTTAATTCTCCTCTTTCTCACTCACTTCTGGGCGAGAAGTGGCACTTGCTAGTGCTACATATTCCAAAGTGGTGCTGTCCACTAGAACATTCTGTGAGGATGGAGATATTCTCTATCCGTGCTGTCTGACATGACTACTGAACACTTGGAATGTGGCTAGTGTGATGTGGCAAAAGAATTTACTTTTCTGTTTTATTTAGCTTTAATTAATTAAATGTAAGTAGCCACCTGAGGCTAGGAGCTCTAGATTTGGACAGAACAGTTCTAGACTATCCAAAATCCAGCCACCCTGGCCCAGGCATGCCTGTGGGCCCCTGTAGTACTGTCCTTCAGAAAGTCCTGTTTTGGGTCTGCTTTTGCCAGAGGAAACCCTCAGAGCCCTGCGGGCCCTGGTGCTTCTCTGAACTGTGTTCTTTGCTTCTGCCCCTGCTCTGCACTCTGCCC
This sequence comes from Otolemur garnettii, assembly GCF_000181295.1. Lineage (NCBI taxonomy): Eukaryota > Metazoa > Chordata > Mammalia > Primates > Galagidae > Otolemur > Otolemur garnettii. The sequence continues at coordinate 26,521,198 of NW_003852415.1, forward strand.
TGGTCTCCTGACTCCTCCTGCACATGCTTGTGCCCCAGTCTCGGGACCTTTGCAATGGCTGTCCCCTCTGCTAAATGCTCCTTCCTTAGATGGCCACACAGCTCACTCCCTCTCTTCCTCTTTTCCTCCAGGCTCCGCTCAATCTCTACTTTCTCAGAGAGGCCTTCCTGACCACTATTAGGGGTCACACATCGGCAATGCAGCCCCCTCCCCACTCCCCTTTTAGCAGATGCATTTTTCTTCAAAGCATTTACGCCACCTGGCATCAGGTTACTTTTTAATTTGTTGTTCATTTCCTGCCTCCCCTGACTAGAATGTAAATGCCATGAGAGCTTTCTTTCCTTTTTTTTTTTTTT
>NW_003852415.1:26521886-26542167 GCF_000181295.1 Otolemur garnettii
AAAAAAAAAAAATCTTGATGGCTTGGAGGAAAGATGACCTCTGCCCATCCTCACTGTCCTCAGAGAAGAAGGTACCTTATGCAAAGATACCTGAGGCAGGGTGTGGGCTTTAAACCCAGGTGTATCCACCTCAGAAGCACCTGGGCTTAAGCACCCCATGTCCTGGCTGTGAAACCATCTCAAAGCCTCGGTTTTCTTATCTATGAAATGGGATAAATAAGCACCTACCTATCTCATGTTGTTGTGCTGAGTCAGGTGCTGGTGGTCAGTGAACTTGATCTCCCTCTCACTTCCTCCCTTACAGAGAGAGCTGACCTCTGGGGCAGGTGCAATGTGGCAGGGTCCTCAGGGGATCGGGCTCAAAGGGGACTAACCACAGCCCTGGAATAGGGGGAATGTTTGGCAGATAGGGCAGGATACAGACATCCTCTGCCTGGCAAATTCCTCTCTGGGCAGACAAGAAGGCCGTGTGTGGGGTACGGCCAGTGGCAGGGGTCAGGAACTGGACCAAGGAGCTAGGAGCCTATCTTGTTCCTAACTTCTAAGGCTAAGCCCAGGCATTCCGCATTGTTTCACACTGCCTTGGTGAGTGGGGGCAACTCCAGTGAAGCTAGTGGCCCAAGACAGATTTCCTGGTAGTGTTGCCTGGTGTGTGCTCAGGAGCTGGACCCTTACTGGTGGTTGGACAAGGGGTGGGAGGGAGAAGCAGCACTGCACATGTGTCCCAGAACTCTGAGCTTGGTGTTCCAGGCCTGCTCCCAGGCTTATGTGCAAGGGCTCCCAGCCTGTCCTTCCACCCCTCGGTCTTGGGCATATGCCCTTGAGTACTCAGAAGCCTGGAGCTACAACTGTGACTCGCACCCTCCCTGTCTTGTCCCTGCAGAAGGATGGACCAGCTCTTCTGTTTCTGGGTTTAATACAGGTGTGTGTTGGGAATGGCCTGCTGTTGCCTAATGGTCGGGTGTAGGGGGAACATGGTGCCTGCTGTCACCTTGCCAGGTTCCCAGGATCTTCCCCCACAGCAGGGCCCCACCTATCACCTGTGCAGGCCTTCTGCCAGCCTGGGCCTGCCTGGAGCCAGAACATCCCTGTTCTCACCTGCCCCCTTGGGCCTACCTCTGTCCTGGGCACATGGCCCTCTCTGTCTACTGAGCCTCAGCCTTGGTCACTACCTGTACCTAGGCCCTCAATGCAGGTCCCACCCTGCTTTGACCAGCCTCCCAAGCCTTGGATCCAAATGGCAGATGCCACCTCCTTGTCAATTGTCCCCCCATTGGACTTCTGGGTGTCAGCATACTTGAACTCAAGTCCTGGACGGTGGGCTGGCCACTTCATCTTTCCGAGCCTGGCTTCTCTTCATGTTGAATGAGGGTAGTAGCACCCTCCATCACAAGTCATTCCAAGGACTCAAGCACTTGGCATAACACTTGGCCCTGGCACCTTCTCTGGAAAGCCCTCAGAGGGCAAAACTCCTGTCTGATGCTGAGCCTGGCTCACAGAAATATGCTAAGTGTGAATGAAAAGATGGGAGGTCACCAGGACAGATGGAATAGCCCCCATCCACAGGAACCTGAGAATCTAAGGGGAGTGAAGTGGAACCAAACAAGCCCCATTCTCTGAGCTCTGGGCTGGAGCAGAGGTGAGCACAGTAGTTGGGATGTGCCAGGAGGGAAGTCAGGAGAGGCTTCCCAGAGGCGGGCACACTGAATGGGCCTTGAAGGATGCATAGGAGTCTAAGCCAGACAAGATGGAAATGAGGCTACTAGGCAGGGTGAAACATGTGAGGTTGAGACAGAAGAAGGGCCCAGGAATTTCAGAACTTAACCTCTTTCCTGGGAGCAGTGGGATGCATGAAAATTTTGAAGCAGGAGGCATAGCAGAGTGGGATTGGGTTTTTTAATAGCTTACCTGGCTTCAGCATGGAGGATGGACTGAGCAGAGTGGTGGTGGGAGAGTGAGAGAGATCGGGGCTGGGTGCAGGTCAGAGCAAATGCAGGGCTTTTCATGAGACACTCTCCTCTGCTTTCTGTAGCCCACTGAGTGGCTCTATGGGTCTCACCAGGGCTCTGGCCAAGCTTCTAGTACTCTCTGGTTTTTCAGAACCCTCATCGCCCCCTCCAGCCTCCTCTTCTTGTGGGGTGGAAATTTCCCTAGGTCAGAGGCTCCATCTCCCAGCCCAGAGATGCCCTTGTTTCTTGGTGGCACCCACCCCTCCCTGAGCAAGCCCCCTTGAGAATAAGCCACTTGGCAGAAGTATGTAATAAGAAAGAAAGGAGGGAAACACATCCTTTTCAGAATGTCCATCTTCCTGCTGCAATTTCAGGTCCCTGCAGGAAGGACTTGGGTTTTATTTGCATGTCCCCGAGCCTAGGCAGAGCCTGATGCAGAGGCCCTCAGAGAGTGTGTGGGTGTGAGACTGAGTACAGCTGTGAGGTGCTGTCTGGAGCTGGTTGACAGCCAGACAGGACAGAATATCAGTGCCGCTCTCTCTGTCTGACATAGCAGCTCCTTCATCCTACCCATCATCTCCCCTGCTCCTTGGTCACCTCCCTTCTAGGTGCTTCTGACTCTGGGAAGCTTTCTGGGGGCCCTCCCTGCACCCTGCACCTCCGCCCCAGCTCATATCAAGTGCCATTAATTAATGAATGGGGTGATGGTTTATTTTTGTGTCACTTACCAGACCCAGGTCTCTCTCATTCATTTCCGTGCTCCAGTGTCTGGGGGGATGCCTGCCCTGTGTAGACACTCTACAAACTTTGTCTGAATAAAGGAATCAGTGTTGAACTGATAGATGATAGCTCATGCCTGCACCACAGTTAAAATCACAGGGATGGGAGACTGTGCCCACTTCTACAGAGGCTGCAGGCTGCCAAGCCAATGCTCTGGAGCTAAGTGGATCCAGGTCCACGGGGGCCAGTTGAGGCTTTCATGCCCCATCACTCATTCTAGGGGCATCTGCTGGCCTCCCTTGCTGCCTGCTCTCAGGGTCCCTGGGGAAGTGGGAATTGTGGAAATGCAAATCCCTCATGTGTGGTGCTCAGTCAGCCCCAGCCTGTCCTGATAAATGCTGTGCTCCAGTGTGCGCCCCAGAGAATGTATTGTTCCTGCAATATGGTGCCTTCAGAACATGAGTCACGATTAAAAGAAAACAACGGGTGTGATGGCACCTGGAGTCCCAGCTACTAGTGAAGCTGAGCCTGGAGGATTGCTTGAGCCCAGGGGCATGTGGTCAGTCTGGGCAACATAGCAAGACCCTATTTAAAAAAAAAAAAAAAAAAAGGAAATAGAAACAAGAAAACAAGCCATAGAAATTTCTGGCATCAGGATGTGGTGGGAGACCTGGGTAGGCCAAGTGTTCAGAGTTTGAGCTCTGAAGTTGGATGCCTTGGGTTGAAGTATTGGCCCTGCCGCTGTCTGGTGGATGGTCTGGGCTACTCTGACATCTACTTCTAAGTATGTTCTATGGGGAATGGAATCCTCATTCTGCATTGGAAGCCCCAGCAGGGAGGGTACAGCCCCCTTTCTGGCACATAGGAAATATTCATCAAACTGCAGGACTCCAGGCAGTTCCCTTCCCTTTGCTAGTCAGTTTCATAATCTATAAAATGGGGGAAAGGATAGTTACTCTTATAGGTTGCTAGGAAGACTCAATATAGTAATTAATGATAACAGAAACAGTAACCAAAGTTGGTAACACTTGCTGAGGACTTAATAAGCCATTCAAACTACTTTGGTTTCCCCATTTTACAGATGAGTAAACTGAAGTATAAGGCCTTAGGTGATCTGCCTGGGGTCCCAAGGGCTGGAGGTATAGAACTGCTGAGCATCACTTCCAGCCAGACTGGCTCTGAGGCTGAGCCCCTGGGGTCACTACAGGCTGAGTCTCTGATAGTGGGAGAAAAACAGTAGTAGCATGACAGCAGGAGAACCTCTGTAGGTGGGCTGAGACCCTTCCACCAGCTTATCCCCCACCACTTTCCTACATGGCTTTGCTCCCCTTGAGGTCACACATGCCTCCCCTGCCTCAGGTCTGTCCCTGCATTTCAGCTGCCTGGCAACACTGCTGCTGCCCACCTGGACAACCTTGCTCCTGCCCAGCCTTGCTCCTAGAAGCTGCTCCTGACCACAGCTCATGCTGCTGGAGCCTATTGTGTCAGGACCAGGACTGGATCCCCCCACTCTTGGAGCTGACCCTGAGGTGACAAGTGATCTAGAGGATTTGGGACACTGGTGGGGTAATGCTTAGGGGCTGGGCAAGGGTCTGGGGGGTCCTGTGTCCCCAGAGGGTTACAGAAACAGAGGTGTGGCTGTGAGGGAGAGAAAGGAGAAACCTGGAGAAACTCTGGGGCAGGACATCAGTGTGGCCTGGGCAGACCTAAACACCAGATAGGTTGTGGTCATTTTTGTGGGCACCAGTGTGGGTAGAATAGTGCCCCCAAATGCATGCCCACCCAGAACCTCAGATATAGAATCTACGCAGCTATTATTATGTTAGATGGGGTCATACTGGAATTAGGTGGGCTCTGATCCAATGACTGGTATCTTTATAAAAAGAGGAGGGAACATGGAGAGACACACATTGGGAAGAAGGCCATGAGAAGACAGGAGCAGAAATTGGAATAACATGTCCAGCAAGCCAAGAATTGCCATCATCACCAAAAGCTGGAAGAGACAAGGTTATTCTAGGAGGCTGAGGAAGATAGATTACTTGAATTTAGAAGTTCAAGACCAGCCTGAGCAAGAGTGAGATTCTGCTCTCTAAAAATAGCTGGGTATTGCAGTGGGCACCTGTAGTCCCAGCTACTTGGGAGTCTGAGGCAAGAGGACTGCTTGAACCCAAGAGTTTGAGGTTGCTGTGAGTTATGATGCCACAGCACTCTACCCAGGGGGACAGAGTGAAACATTGTCTTAAAAAAAGCAAGGCTGAATCCTTTCCTGGACCCTCCAGAGGACATGACCCTGCCAACACCTTGATCCCAGACTTCTGGCCTCCAAAACTGTGAGAGGATACATTTCTATTATTTAAGTCCCCAACCTGTGGCAGTCACAGGAAACTACTACAGACCCTGAGCCCTCTCCTATCCTTGGGCCAGGGGCACAGGGATAGAGATGAACCCCAGGGACCCCAAACCAACTAAGAGGGGGGGACAGTGTGCAGCATCAACACTGAACTCTGTTTTAGGAAAACAAGTAAAGAGCACTTCTGGCGTACTGAGTTACCCTGCGGGGGCCTTGAGACTGATGCTCAGAGGAAAGGTGCCCCCCAGACATGCCCTGGCCTCAGCTCCACTTCCTGCATTGGCGTCATCCATGACTGCGGGGGCATCACTGGAGCGGCCACTGCGTCAGCCGCCCCACATTAATATTTGATGGTGTTGAATCGCTTTCTTTTGAGACTGAGAAAAAGAGGCCATTACACATGGGTAATAAGATGCGCTGGGCTGTTCAGCGCAGTCAGGGCCTGGGGAGGTCGACGATGCGGTGAATAATTCATCTACCTGTAATGATTTTTCTAGCCTTTGTGTCCCTCTTGGCCAGAAAGAACCTGACCACCCTCATTTCCCCAGCCTGTCCTGAAATCCAGCCCAGTGCTTGGTCACTCTCGGTCACAACCAGTGTAGTCTGAAAGGCACACGTTCTTGCTGGGTGGCTAGGAGTTGGCCTCGGTTTCCCCAGTCTCATCCTCAGGAGAGTCATGAGACCTGCACCCACTCTTCCACGCCATACAGGAAGTGCTGAGGGGCTGGGGGTGACCTTGGAGTCTGTGGCACGCAGGTGTGTGTGATCATGAACGTGTTGCTGTGCCTCTTTGGGCCTTGGTCTCATTATCCTGCAAAACGGGATTAGCAGCACTTCCCGCCCTGCCTACTTTGCAGGGCTTTATTTCCGTTGTTTTGATTGAACATTTCTCAGTATCTTCCTGGTACAGACACGGTATTAGCTGTTCTCATTTTATCTTTTCGACCTCAGCAGGGTGGGTGATGCTATGCTCACTGAGAGGACAGTGCCCCAGTGGGGGAGGCAGGCTGGAGCAGGACACTGACCAGGAGACAGATGTTTGTACGGTGCATGAAGGAGACTTCCCAGGGAAGAGCGCGAGGGGTCCGGGATGGAGAACTTTCCCTGCCAGGCTCTGAGACAACTGTCCGGAGGAGGCTGCTGTATAACTCACAATTACAGGAATAAAACACGCACAGGTTGATGAAGACAGCAATAGCAACACGGTGCAACACAGTACCGCGGAGAGAGCAAAACTTTCCTCTGGGTCCTTGAATTCTATTGCAGATAACGTTTACATTTTTTAAAATGCTTTGTATGCACACTTTGAGTAAGCTTCTCCAAGGGCTTCCTACTGACTTCAAACAACATCCCTGCTGGCTGCTAGGCCTTTGTCAGACCTGTTTCCTATCACTGCCTCTTCTTGTTTTCCTGCAACTCCTTTTTTCTGCTACTTGAAGATGCCAAATCAATTGCCACCGCAGGGCCTTTGCAAATGTGCCATTTCTGCACCAGGAATGATCCCTCTGACCACATCTTTCCTTGAGCTTCTTCATTCTCAGCTCAGATATCACCTCCCACAGGGGTCTTCCCTAAACATGTTCCACGTTGCTCCCCACTCCCAGCCATGGTCACTGTATGTCAAATTGCCCTTTGAATTGCCTCACAGCATTTAAAGCTATAGGACACTTTCTAGTACAGTCACGTCTTTGCTTGTTTGGTGTCTGTCTATCCCCCAAGGTTGTAAAAGCACCAGGGCAGTAACCATGCCTTGTTGGTGCCTGTATCTCAGAGGCACAGTGATTAACATATTAGCACCTCTTAAGGAGTATTTGTTGCAGTTGAAATAATTCTGGGCAGCATCCTCACTTGTTGGTGTTCACTTTAGCATATCAGCCAGACTCTAGCCAGGAGACAGAACCCACACAGGAATTTGAACAAGGAAAGTAAAGATTGTTGGTTATAACAGGGGTTTGGAATAAGCAGGGGCTGGGTAACAAGAAAAGAGAGGACATTCAGAAACACTGTGGTAGCCTATATGAAGAGCAGCTACTGCCCTGGCTCTGAGCTGGAGCAGCCAGGGAGGACCCTCGCCTAACCTGGAGCTGAGACTCAGACTCAGTGGAGAGGGCACAGCTGGGGCTTGGTGGATGTGGCTGTGCACTGCACCAAAGAACTTGCTAGAAATCCACCCTTTGGGGGTAGGGGAGGCTGTTTTGGGGACGATATCTTGCTGGAGGCAATCGGTTACATACTCACTTTAGAAAGATGAGAGGGAAGCTGCTGACCACTGTGCTGCTGGAGCCAGTTGCTGGAGAAGCCCCCCACGCCTTGAGAGCCTGCCCAGGAAGCAGCACAGGAAAAGGAAGGAAAACCCCTTCCTTTTGCCCTATCTCTCCAATGCCCTCTGCTGACAAAGCTTAACAGGATACTAGCAAACAAAGAAAAACTCTTAAAAGTCCCCCCTTCTTGGCAATGAAGAGTGGATTTGAGCTACGGGACAATAGTCCACCCCTTTGGATACTCAGCCTCCACATGTACACTTCTATACACATTTGAACTTCTATGTAATAATTAAACATCCATATAGTTCCACCTTACAAGATCCAGCTACATATCTTACAGAGTTTTTGCCCTTTCCCTGAAATGAGGAGATATATGGTCCCAACACTGTTTCCCTCACTGACTATGAATTACTCCTCAAATTCATTTGCATTCCCACTAAGTATTTTGTTACCTAAATGCTAAATTGTAAAGTTAATTACCCACAGTTTGTATATAAGATAAAAATGGGAAGGAAGGAGAAGCAAATGGTTAGTCTGTACAAATAAGAACATATATATGTACATATATATACACACATATGTATAACACACACACGTATATAACAAGCAAACAGAAAATGGAGTAAGCTATTATAGGACTCTTTTGTGATTTAATCGTGAGGCTAGAATTGTTATCTATGGCTTCCTTCTTTCCATCTGTACTCTGCTGTCCTCAGCCAGAATCTCAGCTGATCTTTGATCAATGGAGTGATCCAAACCTTCCTTCCTGAAGGCTATGAGTCTTCAATCACCCTGCATTTTGGGGGCTGTTGTACTTTTCCATTACCCATCTGCTATGGTCTGCATGCTTGTATCCTCCCAAAATTCATATGTTGAAATCCTAAATCCCTAGATGATGGTATTAGGAGGTGGGGTCTTCGGGAGGTAACCCTCATCACTGGGGATAGTGAGCTAGTTTGCCCTCCCACCACGTGAGGACATTAGCAGGAAGGTGTCAGATTCTTACCCAACAGCCAATCTGCCCACACCTTGATCCTGAACTTCCTAGCTTCCAGAACTGTGAGAAATAAATTTCTCTTCTTTATAAGACATTCAGTTTATAGTATTTTTTTTTTTATGGTAGCCAGATGGGCTAAGATAGAAAATTAGTACTGAGAGGCAGGGAAGCTGCTGTAGCATATACCTGAAAATGTGGAAGTGGATTGGAAATTGGGTAATGGGTAGAGACTGTAAGAGTTTTGAAGTGTATTCTAAGAGAGGAAGATAAAGGGCAGGGCTGGTAAGGACTTGGAAGGGGAGGAGGAGGCTGCAGAGTGTTGGGAGAACACAGCTGTGGCAGGCCACTCCGGTGAGTCTCAGAGAGAACGGAGCATTTTAATGCACAGTGGTGGGAAGGCCATCCTCGTCTTAAAGTACAAAGAACTTGGTTGAATCATATTTGTGCCCCAGTGTTAGTGAAAGGGAGAGTTTATGAGCAATGAAGTTGGATATTTGCCTGAGGAAATTTCTAAGCAAAGTGTTGAAGGTGTAGCCTGGTATCTCTTGATGGCTTATAGTAAAAGGCAAGGGAGAAATGATTTAAAGACAGCATTGTTAATCAAAGGAGAAGCAGAACTTAAAATTTTGGAAAATTCTCAGCCTATCCATATTGTAAAAAAGGAGAAAAACTATTTTAGAGAGAACAAGGATGTAGTCAAGTGACTGTTTTATAAAATTGGTATAGTTTGACCATCACGACAGAAGCTAGGTGCTCTACATTAAGATAATGAGAGATTAGTCAGCCATTTAAACAGAAGCCAAAGCCTCTTGTCCAAGGTGGTGGAAGAATTGGGAGCTGCCCCTCCTTTCTTAGGCTTGAGTGCCAGGGCCTGGGGTATAGGATAATATCAAAGGAGGGGCCACCACCAATGCTGCAGGCCCCCATATCCTCCCTGCACTCCACTCCTAAGTTCCTTATCCACCCAAATGTGGCTCCTGGAGGCCCCAGTGTGGCAAGCACTGTGCCCAGCAAGGCTGTAGAGGTATGGCTGCTTCCCCTTAAATTTCAAAGAGTGCTCCAGCAAGCAGCAGGGCCAAGAAAGAACACTGTAAGAACAAGACCACATAGACAGCCCCCACCAAAGCAATGCCCAGCAAAGCCATATGAGTGGGGCCGTCTGTCAATCCCAGGCCAGTAGAACCACTGGAGTATGATTCTAGCCTGAGAGAGCCACAGGCATGAGCTTGTAACCCATGAGACTCTAGTACAGACTGTGCCCAGCAAGCCATGGGGGCAGGACCATTGCATCAGTGTGTCCAGAGGGCTAAACTCCTGCCCCAGTGGGCCTGAAAGGCAGAGCATCAAAGATGATTATTTTTGAGCTTTAAGTTTTGGGATTTGGCTGTGACCAGCAGTTACTCTTTTATTCTTTCCCACTTTTCCCTTTTGGAATGAGAATGTCTATTCTATGCATTTCCTGCTGCTGTATTTTGAAACATGTGTATGATTTCACAGGCTCATAACTAAAGAGCGATTTGCCTCAAAATGAATCATAGCTTGAGTCTCACCCATAGCTCATATAGATGATAGTTAGATGAGACTCCAGACTTCAGACTTTTGAGTTGATGCTGGAACCAGGCGTTTGGGGCAATTGGTATGGAGTGAATACAAGAACTTTCCAGAAAGAATCTAGTCATGTAAGTGAAAATTAGAGACATACATAGCGAGATACTTTTCAGACAACCCCATATATTTTGCATGTAAGGAGGACATGAATGTTTGTGTCCCTCTACAATCCATATGCTGAAATCTTAACCCTTGAGATGATAACATTAGGAAGGGGGACCTTTGGAAGGTGCTATGATTTGAATGTGTCCCCCAAAGTTATGTGTTGGAGACTTAATCCTTGATGCAACAGTATTAGGAGGTGGGGCCTAAAAATAGGAGATTATGTCATGAGGGCTCTGCTTTTATAAATGGATTAATGTTATTGCGGGAGAGCATTAGTTATCATGATAGTGGCTTTTTATAAAGGTGAGTTTTGTCCCCTTTTACTATCCCCCACTCTCTGGCTCTTCTGCCTTCTGCTGTAGGATGGTATAGTACAATGGCCCTCCCCAGATGCTGGCACCATGCTCTTCGACTTCCCAGCCTCCAGAACCCTGAGCCAAATAAATTTCTGTTTATTGTAAATACCCAGTTTGTGATATTCTGTTACAGCAACACAAGCTGGCTAAAACATCAGGTGATTAGGTGATGAAAGCAGACCCCTCATAACTGGGGTTAGTGCCTAATAAAAGTACACCCTTAGGGCCAGCTTGCCTCTCCTACCACGTGAGGACACAACAGGAAGAAAGGTGCCATCTATGAGGAAGTGAGTGTCTAGCAGACACTGACTCTGCTGCTGCCTTGGGCTTTGGCATCCCAGCCTCTAGAACTGTGAGAAATAAATTTCTGTTGTTGACAAGCAACTCAGTTTACAGTATTTTGTTAGTAAATGGACCAAAACACCATTACCGTTGGCATGGAAGTACTAAGTGAGATGCCCTAGAGAATTCTCTGAATTTCCAACCCAGTCCTCCCTGCCCCCACTGTGCAGCAACAGCCCATTTTCCTCCTGGTAAACAGGATTAGTCACTCCAATCAGTAGAGTAATTTCTTTCAGTTTTGATCCAGTGGCTTGTATATTATATATTTGGCCAACAACCATGTGAGCTTGGAAGTGGATCTTTCTCAGAAGCTTTCAGATGAGACCATAGTGCTGGTTGATACCTTGACTGCTGCCTTGAAACAAAGAAGCTGGCTAAGCCATGTTCAGGTTCCTGACCCATGAAAATTGTGAAATAGAAAATGTGTGTTGTGTAGAAAGTTTGTGGCAATTTGTTGCATGGAAATAGATAATGAATGCATAGTTACACATGCTAACACATTAAATCCACATTTTTCTACTAAGTGCAGCTATGCCAAGCATTTGGCCTGATTTAATGTGACCCCAGTTGTAACCTAGTGGCAACATGGCATGGTTTTGGTAGGTTTTGAGGTGCATGGGCATCTCTTTCAGGACATTTGCCCTAGGTGAGTTCATCCAGGGTCTCAAGCAGAGGAAAGCCAGTCTCATCAGACATGAGTGGGCAAGCTGCTTCCACTGGCAGGGATGGCTTAGCATGATTTGAGGACTTAAGATTGTTCACTCATTTGGATCCAGTCAGATGTTTTCATTCCAGGTTTCAGGATCCTGTTCTTCACTAATCAATACACTAACTTTCATGTGAGCAGCTTGTTGAGACTGTGAATTCAATTGCTGTATTTCAACAACCTGCACAATTAAGTTTTGTATCTGATTTTCAGCCCCATCAGCCCTGCAGCTAAAAGAAATCCAAGCTTCTTTCATGGAAGCTTTCTGGTTCTCAGACTGTGACTTGAGCTGGGGGCTAATGGATCTGAGTTTGTCATTTTCTCTTTGTAAATGCTCAAGTGCATTCAAAAGAATCCATACATCACCAAATCTTTACAGTCATCATTACAGCCATAATGGTCAAGTTTGCAGCCACTTGGGCTCTGTAGGCATGAGCCACTTCATTGCAATCAGCAGCAGATGATGGTTGATTAAGTGCGATGCTGCTGCATATGTCGATGACAAATGCGTATCATTTCCCCACTGAAAGGAACTCAGCATTGCATTCAAGCTCAAAGTGTGACCCAACCAATCCCCCAATCCCATCTATCACTTGGGACCACTTCTTGTATCAGTCAAGATACACCTACCTGCTTCCCGAAGCTTTTAGTCAGTTGGTCCTGCACAGAGGGTGGGGCACACAGAAGATTCTGTATACAGAAGATTGTGAAGCTCCCTTTGGCTGGGGAAACTGATGCCTAGGGAGGGGAAATGATCTCCAAGATTATGCAGTGGAGACATCTCTGAATCACAACTTGAACTCAGGTCTCTGGGCTCCATATTCAGTGTGTTGGCTTCTGTGAACCACTGCCTCTTTAGCACCTCAGCCGCACACAGCTAGGGGGTGGGGTAGTTCTTGGGTAACTTAAAGCACATTCCCTGAGGTGTCCATGTCCCCCATAGCACACATCCCCTTGAGCCTGTCTTCACGCTGGCTTCTCCCTTCCCTGGGGACAACTTGGGGATTGAGTCGCCTACTGTGTGCCAAGTACTAAAACTGGTTGTTTCATGTCACTCATGTTGCAACCTTACAAAGTAGGTGCCATCACCCTCACACTAGTTCAAGTGGGGAGTGATAGAGAAAGAAGCAAGGTTCAGATAGGCAAGGAGACTTGTCCAAGGCCACAGAGTTGGCAGGTACTAGAGGGAAGATTTGCCTGATACTCCTATCCCTGGGCTCCAGGAGCCCCGACTGCTCCCTTGGAGGCAGAGTTGGCTGCAGAGGGTAAGCCCCTCAAAGGAATGCTAGGCCAGGTTGGCAAACAACTGGTGCTCCAAGGGGTGGGGGTGGGAATGGGAGATGATAGGAAATGGGTGCTTCTGTGTTGGCAGTGTGGGGTTCAGGGCACCAGGGCTCCCTTCCTAGTGGCCAAGGGGGACCTGCTAGAGTGACATTTGCCACCTACTACTCACTGATGATCAGAGTGGGAGTAAATGGAGCTGGGCATTTGGGTGACTAGGGGACTCTGAGCCTCAGCTCAGTCCAGCGGAGCAAAGGCCCCAGAGTTAATGAAGCAAACTTGCCCATGGGGTCAGAGGCTGCCTTGGGCTGTCCTGCCCAGGATTAAACTTTCAGAGGCTGCTTTTTAAGGTTCGAAAAAGAAAGGGGGGGGGCAGAAAGGGAAGGCGTTGTTTTCATGCCTCTCGCTTCATTTGCATAAGGTGAAAAATGTTTCCATAGAAACAACTGGAGTCTGTAATTTTTGAATAACGATTTCTGCACAAAGCACAACGTGTCTTTTTTTGAGGGGAGTTAAGAAATTCTTAGTGTTTTCTACAGTGCCAGGCAAAGTTGCCCAATTCTGAGGGAGCTGCTGGGGCAGGGGGTCCTGACTGTAGCCCCTGCACTCTCTGGGCCTCAGTTAATCCCTCTTGTGAAATGGGGTGAATGAGGACTGAATTAGAGTCAGTAGGGATTAAACTTCATGCACATCAGAAAGGGGGTGCTGGTGCAAAGTCTGGATCTAGGTTCCCCTGCTGGATTAGGATGCAGAGGTGGGCTGGGCAGTGCTTTAAGGAGCTTTTCAGAGGAGTTGAAGCAGAGCGCTGAAGACCTGAGGACCTAAGGACCACCCGGCCCACAGGGAGAGGTCCTCCAGCTCCTGCTCACCGGCCCCTATGCCGCTGGGTTTGCCCTGTGGATGGTCCTTGACTGGTTCACTGGAGCAGGAGGCCAGTGGTCTCGCCTGGGCGCCTCTGCCCCCTTGTGGCCCGAGGGCACCGCAGCACCTACTCACTGGGGCCTGACCGTGTGCTGCCTCCATTCAGACAGCAGGTTTGGAGAGGGAGATGAGGCCACAGGGGCTGGGGGTTGGGTCAGCCTGGAAAAGGGACCCTAGGATCTTCCTGCTTTCCACCCCAGGTCTCAGTGAAGATGGCCAGCTACAAATAGTCCCATGGAAGGTTCGAAAAAGAAGGTGGGGGGAGGGGAAATAAAGATTCCTGGGTCTATTTCTGCAGGTCTGACTCAGGAGGTCAGAATGTAGAGCTAAAGCAGAGAAGAACAGAGTTGAGACTTTAGCATATACTATGCGACACTGGTCTGCTCCCCCATATTACAGATGGGAACATTGAGCCCCCTAAGAGGATTAGCCCACATTTCTGTCTCTTTATACCAAGGAGGCCCTGCATGTTCTGCCCACCCTAAGGCCATCATAGTCATCAACACCACTGAGTAGTCTGGGTCAGGACAGTCCTTGGAGTTCTAGAACTGCCTTTATTTATTTTTCTCATTTAACTGTGAGTTGAAATATTGAGCTGAGCGGGCAGAAATGCATGGTATCTCTGGCTTAATTATAGCCGAAGGAGGCAGGAGCAATGAGCCGTGAGCTGCGGGCGGTGCCTGTAGATGCCTTTTTCTTTTTGTTTTTAAGAAATATGTGTATAATGCCCCTCTAATCAAACAATAATGACCCTACTAGATGGTGATCCTCCAGGGGCCCCTCCCCTTCTAGGTGGCTTCTGATCTTCCTACTGCTCACCTGAGCTCCAGGTTGCTGGGCCAGGCCAGAGAAGCAGCACCCTAAGGCGGGGGTGTCCCTGGCCTGAGGGGGGTCCCTCATCCAAGGCTGGTGGTCTTGGGCAGGGGCCACCATCAAGGGTGCAAGTAGGACAGACAGGGCCAGAGCCCACCTCTGAATGTTCCCAGGACCCAGGGCAGAATAAAGAAGAGCAGAAGCAAGGGCATCCATGCCAGCCTTGTGTGTCTTCTGACAGGACAGCCTTCAGTCAGGGACAGTATGGGAAAAATGGGGGTGGCCTTGGGGCCACATAAACAGGGGCATGTCCCATGTCACTGGGTAAGAACCCACAAGTAGACAGATGGGACTTTGGGAAAGCTACTTCATGTTGTGGAGCCTTGGTTTCCTCCTCTGTGAAATGGGACTTTTGTGAGGGCCACTGTGAAGATTAGAAGAGGGTGTGTCTGTGAACAGCCAGCTTGGAGTGGAGAAAGGAGATAAGGCTGTTTTCTTCCCCAACTGGTGTCTTGGAGGAGGGTGACTGCCCAGGGGGCGTCCAAGGGTCACTTTGAAGCAGTAGGGGGCGAGTTAGCCTTAGTGATGGGGCTCCTCACCAGCTACAACCTGCTGAGGAAGGGAGGGAATGACCACCCTAGTCACATTTGAGTTGAGATGCCCTCAGCTGTCTCAGCTGATTCATTGGTAAAACCTCAGAGTGTTTCTTTCATGGGAATTCAAATAAATGATGATAAATGATAGGGTGAATGTATTTGGAAGCTATAAAGTTCCATCAGTACCTATGGGATATTTTCTGTAATGTAATTTGGTCTTTACAACATTCCCAGGGCAGCAGAGTTAAGAAACTGAGGCACATGGAAGGAAGAGGCCTACCCTGGGCCACAGCAGGGAGACAGTGCCGCTCTGATGGATAGGGCCATTTTCGGGATGTCTCAGCTTACACAAATCGAGGGTCCCTCTTTGGGAGAAAGAATACAAATTCACATCAAGGGCAAATATGCAGGGAGAAGCATGGCATCCCAACAATGGCCCATTTTATGTCTGCCGTATATCACAGATGGCAGCACGGTGAGCCCCTCCCTGCAGAGAGATGCTGGAATGCTGAGAAGTGTGTGCTTGGCTGAGACTTGAACTCATGCCTCAGACTCCTTCTTTAGGGCTCTTTCCACGAAAACAGCTTCCTCTAAGGCTCTTGGTCTCCTGTGAATGAGTTTCTTTGCCACTGGAATAAACCAAAAGATTCAGATAGGGTTTGGAAATGGTTTCACCCTGCCTGCCTCCCAGCCCTTCCCAGAGTAGGCAGT
The DNA here is from genome assembly GCF_000181295.1 of Otolemur garnettii. NCBI lineage: Eukaryota > Metazoa > Chordata > Mammalia > Primates > Galagidae > Otolemur > Otolemur garnettii. Next base: position 26,537,606 of record NW_003852415.1, read on the forward strand.
GGGGAGCGAGGCAGGGAGGGTCTCACTTGAAGACAGGGTGGGTGGAATTGGGGAAGAGGCAGGCTCTGTTCTGTGCCCATTTACATATTCCCTCTGTTCACTGTCAAGAACACGCTTTCCCTTCCCTGGCTCCTCAAGGCACGGCTCCCCTAGGCAGATAAAAGCTTAATGGAGTTTTGCGACATGAAAGTCAGTCAGAGGGAACAGACTTGAACAGTTCTGCGTGACAGAGAGAGGAGAACGGGCCACGAGAAAGATGCAAGTGTCCTAAATTATTTTATGACAAAGGCAGTGCTCCCTACCATAAAGGCAACGAGGAGAAAGAACCCTAGGAAACAGGTAATTTCTTTTGTAGAAAAAATGGAAACTACTCTGCCGAATTTGGGAAGACATGCTGCAACGGAAGTGACACTGGGACACGGGCAGATCCCAGCTCAGGTGGGCCCTGAGTCATAGTGAGTGCAGAGCTGGGGACGACTTGGCCTCTTACCCTGTCCCATGGGCCCTTGAGGGGGAGGTGATGTGGGGTGACGTCACAGTTGAGAGGCTCCTGCCTCCCTCAGTGGGGAGAGGGAGGTGATGGTGGGCCTGAGGACAGCGGTGGTGGTGGCTTAGGCAAAAAATGCCTTTGCCCTGGGCAAGGACCCTCCCCATTCTAGGTCATTTCTTCATTCAACAAACATGTGTTGAGCTGCATATTATGCTGGGCATGAAGAAACTCAAGAAAAGTAAGACATTGTCATTTCTCTGAGGAGCCACTGTCTGGGGTGCAGGTCAATGGTGACTCACTGCAGTACAGGTGAGGGTGGGTCTGTACAAGGCCAAGGTGGGACAGAGAGAGCCCCAGAGATGGGCCATGGATATAGATCTTGGGGACTGGGCAGCAGGAGGGAAGGAAGGAGGAGGACACAGCTGTGACAGAGGCTTGGAGGTGGGAGAGCACTGGGGCCAGGGTGCAGGGCATGGTGGGAACTGGAGATCCTGAAGGGCCCCATCATGATGGGCCCTGTTCTGGGAGACAGGGGTTGGGGCTGACCGTGGGAATGATAGGAAGCCACTGGAGGGTCTGGGGTGTGGGTGGTGAAGTTGGATGTGCCATGTGGCCAGGAAAGGGGGGTAGGGGAGCAGAGACTGTAGCCAGGAGGCCAAAGAGGAGGCGGCAGGTCATGAAGGGAGAGGAGGGGATTGGGAAGGGAGTATGGGTGCTGCTGGGTGAGGATGGCTCTAGTACCCTGACACAGAGGGGTTGATGGAAAGCCCTCTCTGATCCTCTCTACTCTCCTCCCTTCTCCTCTCCCTCTCCCCTTCCTCCCATCTGCCTCGTCTCCATTTTCCTCCTTTCTCCTCCCCTCCCCACTTCCCTTCTCCTCTGGGTCCTTCTTTTTCCTCCTCTCCCTCTCAGCGGCTACCGCAGAAGGTCCTTGTTCCTAGACAGTAGCCAAGGAGCAGAAGGGCTATTTGATCTCCCCTCTGAGCCCAGGTGACTCTCTTGCCTCTCAGAGTCCTTCCAAATGTTGGCACTTGGCTACCGTGTGCCCATTCATATACCTGAGCATGTGGACAGCTCTCTGCAGGGACAAGAGGTCAGGACAAGGCCCAGCCCAGGTGAGTTTGGTTATTATGGGTTTTTCTCCCTGTTTGCTCTATCTTGGCTGCAGACCTAGCCCAGCTCTGGCCACCCCTGCAGTTCTGCTGGCCCAGGACATGTATAGGGGGTTTGGATGAGGGCTGGAGGCTCAGCGGGTTCCAGCGGGCTCCAGCGGGCTCCAGAGGGCTGGGCTGGGGCAGCATCTGTGGGCTGAAGCCATTGGTGTGGCCAGAGGGCTCCTAGCAGGGGTGGGTGTCCACAGATCCCTCTGACTTACCACCCCTCAAGGCTGCCCTGCCCAGCTGCAGGGCACCATGCTCAAAGCAAACCCCAAGCCTATGAGGAAGTGAGGTGTGATGAGTCTGGGGAACAGTGACTCAGCAAGAAAGGGGCTGGTTCTCACAGGATTCCCAGAGGACTGGAAATCGTAGGAGCACAGTAGACTTTTGCTAGCTGAGGGCCAACACACTTAACATTCATTACTCTTCAGCTCCTCCATCTAAGGTGGGGCCAATAATCCAGCTCTTTGGAAAAACAAAATAAGGTCAGAGAAGGGGAGGCCTTTGGAGCCCCCACACAAGGAAGCTTGGGGCTTCCATTGTTGGAGGTAGGGGAGACAGGACCTACAGAGCCAACACCAGGAGAATAAAACACCCTGGGTCCCCACAGTCAGTGGTGACAAGGTCACCGTTAGAAGAAGACAGGGACTCAACGGCCAGGACAAAGCTGCTGAGGCTTTGAGGTCCAACAGCAGGTCTGAGGCTCCCTGCTCTGCTACACTGTATGCAGGAGGAAGAAGTGAGCTCATTTCATGGCTGAGCATTTGTGCAAAGGGAGGTAAATTCTTTCCAATCCCTCCCCTTGGGGCCTGAGTGGGGCCCCTGGGTCATGTCTACTATTGGGCTTGGTTTTCACGGGCTCAAGGTGCTCTGGGGGCTGCTCTAGGGGTTTCTGGGTCCCCCACATCCTTCTTCAACCAAAGTAACTTCCTGAAAATCTATTCTACATTTTGGACTTCTGAATAAGAATTGGCTGGAATAAAAATTACCACAACTTAGAAAAGAAAATTCAGTTTGGAAAATGCTGTGTCAGAGGCCCACAAAGGACAGTCTCTGCAGCCTTCCATGGCCGAATCTGTCATGTGGAGAGTGCCTGCTGTGCAGATCAGCTTTGGGCTCCAGTGGGGGTTCCAGGATGGTCAGAAATTGGAGTGGGGACAACCCTCCCTATTAGGGGCCTCCTGAGAGATGGAGAAGAATCAGATAGAACAGATAGCCCTGCAAAGGACTTATCCCTGGCCTCCATGCTTTAGTTTCCTTATCTGTAAAATATCTATAATAAGAATACCCCTTGATAGAGTTGCAAAGATAAAATGAGATAATGCATCCCAGCTCTTAGTGCGGGTGGCCTGGCACATAGTACTCAATTAATAGTAGTGGTGGTCGCTATTGTTTATATTGCTGTTAATATCCCCAGAGGCTCACCAGATGTCCCTCAGCTTCTACGAGAACACACTGTGAGTTGGCCTCACTCCAGAGTTATTTACTTGTGCTCATATTCACAAGGGAATAGAGAACAAGAGGCCCAGAGACAGCAAGCTGGTGGCAGAGGAAGAACCGGGTCTCTGGTTGCCAGCCTCCCAGTCCAGGCTGTCTCCTTGGCAAGGGCCACCTCTACAAACTCTTCAAAAGAAACAAGGTCGTACTCCCCAGTCTGAGCAAGGGAGGAGACCAAAGGCGCCTTTGATAAGTTAACTTGGGTAACAAGCTGATCATGATGGATCATGGGCATTGCTTTCTGCATGAGCAAATGGCTCTAAATGATGCTCTTTGGGCTCTCCTCTTCATGTGTTGGTGTTTATGATTTTTTAAATGTGCTTCATCAAAAAAAATGCAATAATGACACTTCTAACTTAACAGCAGCATTTTAGAAGGGATGAATTATTCACATCAGAGATGAAACAGGGACTCTGTAAACTGGGCCAGCTGAAGCAGTCCCTTTCCTTGGGACTATTTTTATCTTCTTTTACAGTCTTTCATCTCGGGAGACACGCGGTTCAGAAAGTACGGGGAGCCCATTGCGCACAGCCCAAGTTGGCAGAGTGTCAAGCCTGAAGTACTAGGCGTCTTGGAGCTTCTGCCTAGAGTACGAAATCTGAGAAAACTTGAAGTGTGGAAAACGGGGGAGCGGCAGTGCTAATGAGCACAGCCAAGGAGTTCTGGGGACTCCCTGTTTTTTAATCTTGCAATGCTCTAATCCTCCATCACGGGCCTGGGGCACCACGGCCCGGGGCACTACTTAGCTCTTTCCTTTCCCTTGCATCTGAACATTTCTGTGGATTAATGCACGGACCTCTCCAGAAAGTGTACATTGGGTGCACAGAGCAGCCTTCCCTGAGGAAGGAAGGGATTTCATTATTGCAAGGCTCAGGGGCAAGTGTGGGCCAGCAGGGTCGCAAACTCTGCAGGCTGTGACAGTCAGGATCGTCAGACTCAGACTTGCCTATTTCCTCTAACGCACCTTAGACTCTCACTTCCCACAGCGTAGCCATGGGCCATGTGGGGCTGTTGAAATGACACGTGAGCAACATACTAGATTTCAAAGACAGTACAAAAGGAGAGCATAAACTATCTCATGAATATTTTACATTTATTACATGTTAAGATGATAATATTTTGAATATATTTGGTTAAATAAAATGTATTATTAAAATTAATTTCATCTGATTGTTTTGCTTTTTAAAACACAGCCGCTAGAAAATGTAAAATTACCATGTGGCACATTTAATATTTTTATTGGACAGCACTGGTTTAGAACGGGACCTAGGAAGATATTAACCAGTGGTGGAATTACAATAGACTTTCCCCCCTCCTTTATCTTTTTTCTGTATAAAACTTAGAGCATGTTACCTAAAGGCTCTTTACCTCAGTTTTCTCATCTGTGAAAGATGATATTAACCAGGAGTGGAATTACA
>NW_003852415.1:26542266-26601281 GCF_000181295.1 Otolemur garnettii
ACAATAGACTTTCCCCCCTCCTTTATACTTTTTCTGTATAAAACTTAGAGCATGTTACCTAAAGGCTCTTTACCTCAGTTTTCTCATCTGTGAAATGGGGATAATAATAGTTCCTATCTCATAAGATTGTAATTGAGGACTAGATTACTTAATACCTGTAAAGTATGGGAAACAGCACCTGGCACATAGTAAGTGCTAAGCAAGTATTTGCCACATAGAAGTAGGAAGAGAACAGCTTCCTGTTGTGTACTTCTGAAAAGGCCCTACCAGGCCAAAGTTTTACATGAATAAACTTGTAAAGTTTTGAAGAAACTTTAAGTTGTGAAGAAATTTCAAAACTAGCCACTCTTCCCTATATCAGAAAAGGCACAGCTACTATTATTTTTAATGAATTTCAGAGCTTTTTGGGAAGTGGGACTGAATTAAGCAGTTATTCTGGAAGTATCAATGTCAGCAACCATGCTATGGGAACAAGGTCATGGAACAGAAAGACTTTCTGTTCTGAGGACTTTGAGGATGCCAAAGATTAGATTGGGGGCTCAGGGTCTGAGAGCTTAGAGGCCTGGCAGGTAGGAACCCAAAAGAGGAGTGATGGGGAAGTTTATCAGTGAGACACAGGAAGCTTCTCTAGTGACAGCTTTGGCCTGATAGGGCCTTTTCGGAAGTACACAATAGGAAGCTGTTCTCTTCCTACTTAAATGTGGCAAATACTTGCTTAGCACTTACTATATGCCAGGTGATGTTTCCCATACTTTACAGGTACTAATTAACCTATTCCTCAATTACAATCCTATGAGATAGGAACTATTACTATCCCCATTTCACAGATGAGAAAACTGAGGTAAAGAGCCTTTAGGTAACATGCTCTGGATCTCAGCTAGTAAAATAGGTTCTTAATAAGATGAGTTTACCCTACTCAGCCACCAGGGGCGCCATTCACAGCAGTCTAAACTCCAGACCAGCGACATCCAACGTGAACTAAGTTTGTTTGTTTATTGAAACAGAGTCTCAGTTTGTCACCCTGGGTAGAGTGCTGTGGCATCATAGCTCACAGTAACCTCAAACTCTTGAGGTTAATCGCTCAAGCGATTCTCTTGCCTCAGCCTCCCTAGTAGTTGGGACTACAGATGCCTGTCACAATGCCCAGTTTTTTTTGTTTTGTTTTTTTGTTTGTTTAGCAGGGCTGGCTGGGTTCGAACCCATCAGCCCTGGAGCATGTGGTTGGCGCCCTAAGGACTGAGCTATGGGTGCCCTGAGCCACATTGTTTAAAAAAGTATAAAACAAAGGTGAAGTTAAATATCATTCTGACATGTAATCACAAAATATATTAATGAGATGTTTAACATTCTTTTTTGTTGTGCTACATTGTGAAATCCAGCATGTTTAGGGCCTCAATAAGCACATGTGGCAAGTGGCTACTCTTTTGTTAGTGCTGCTCTAGAATCTGGAAATTTAAAATTGAAAGGGCGGCACCTGTGGCTCAAAGGAGTAGGGCTCTGGCCCCATATGCCAGAGGAGGTGGGTTCAAACCCAGCCCTGGCCAAAAATTGAAAAAAAAATTTTTTTTAAATTGAAGAACTAGCGTGGGATGGCAGATGGGTCTATCTTGTTGGCCAACCCTAACCGCTGGTGCTGGCTGCTTGAAGACCAAGGTTGAGGAGGATTCTGAGGCAGTGTCTGGGTTCAGTGAGGAGGAGTGCTGTGGTTGATTAGTGATGTCTGCCATGAACATGGTATAGTGAGCCTATAAAGTGGAAAGGGGCCTGTGAAATCTCATTGGTGGACTTGTGTCTAAGGCCTTTTGGTGAGCTCCCCCTCTTCTGTCTTCTGTGGTTTCTACTGTCTGCATTGGGCTAGGCTCTCTGTCTACTGAACCTGGGTTCTACATCCAGATCCCAGAGTTTCTGTTTTCTGGCTATGACTTCTGCAATCCTTACTTTCCACATCTGGAAAATGGGCATAATAATCTTTACTTAAAAGGACAACTAAGTGTGTACAATATAGGTGTGGAATGAGTGACAACTCCCCATTCTCCCTTCTTTCAACTCTGTGTCTCCAATTACCTCTGTTCCACTCAGAACATGGGCAAAGTCTGTCTTCACCCAAAACCCTCTCAGGAGACAGACAGCTTTTTATTGTGCCTAGCTGGTGGCTTCTTTGTCCCTTCCTAGGCTGAGGAAGGCCTCCTGCTAGCTCACTCCCAGCAGTGTCCCTCTGCGGGCCTCTTCCTTCAAGGCCAAGGATGTTGTCAGCCCTCAGCAGGCTAGTTCAATTGCCCTAGAATCTCTGCCTGCATGGGCAGGCTCCAAGCAGGGCTGCCGCACCTACCAGACGGCTAATGGAGTCAAGACACTCTGACAGTCCCATGTTTTTAATAATTTCCTCTCAGCCACTGTGGACAAGGACGTCCTCTTCCTGGCCTCCCTGTAGGATGCTGGCTGTCCTCCAGCAGAGCACACAGCAGTCTCCTGTGGCCTGTGCCAGTTAACACCTCTCCCAAGACACCTTGGGTTCTCTTCTGGGGAGGAATTTACATCCAGCAACATCTGGCAGAGAATGAACTGTAAATGGTGAACGCGCTGGCGAGGCAGCAACTTCAATTAGGAAACAACTAGATTTCTCTAAGTATGATGGGGAAAGTAATTCTCTGGCCAACAGAGTTTAATCAAAATGTTTTATGCAAGACGTATCCCTGACCCTGACAAATCTTCCCCCTCTTGTTGGAAATTAAACAAATATAATGTCAGTACAGATTCCAATGAGCGCATAAACAGATGTGAGGCCAGTGCAATCATGTGGTTGTGGGGTTTCAACAAATCGAGATGAGTAAGGGACAGACTGGGAGCTCTGCACTGTCCTTTGGGCTTACAGCAGCTCCTGCTATGTGCTGGGCCACAGGAAAACAAAGCCTTTCTGCTGTGCCCCACTCCTAAAGCAATGTTCTCTCCCTCCTTTCTTGTGCTCTAAATGGCATCCCAAGTTCATTTCTGTTCTAACTCTTGCCACTGCCCTGTGAGCATTTGCTTCAGCATCTGTCTCCCTTGGCAGGCTGTGTCTGATTTGTCTTCACACCCTTGGCATCCAGGACAATGCGTGGCACACAGGGGACTTTGAACAACTGTTTGTGGGAGGCAGGGAGGGTGAAATACTGGGCTCTTGCCTTCCAGGAAGTAACATAGTCTAAACCTGACCAGCTCTGGAGTCTGGGGAACTGATTTGCAACTCTGCCAGGCTTAAACTCTGTAAGGCCAGGAATGTGGGGGATCATTATGGTTGCTGTGAGAATTGAACAAGGCAATAGATACATCTGGTGCAGATGAAGCAAGAGTTGGTGGTGGTGGATGTTGATGATGGTTCACCCTCCATGGAAAAAAAGTGACACTCAAGAGTGCTGAGGGCCTTTGTGGCAATGGTAGTGCAGAGGAGTACAGGAACAAGGGAGGGCAGGAAAAAGACCCACAGTTCCATCCCAGAGGACAGTGCCACTGGGCTGGTGCTTGGAGTGCCAGAGAAGTGACTTACCTAAAGTCACCTAGCAGGGAAGTTCTTGGGGCAGGGAGGGCTTGCCAAGGGCCCTCTGAATCTAATGCTGTTCTTTTCCCATTATGCTTTTCCAGGTGTTTCTGGCAGAGTATAGATTCATGGGCCCCCACATGGGTCTCCTCACTGGCTGTGGAAGAATCATCTAGGAAACTTTTAAAATTTCCAGGACCCCAGCCCCAGCCCTGGAAGTTCAAGTTCAAGATCAGCAGGAGGGAACCTTACCTCACTGACTGGAGGAAACTACCCAGGTGATTCTGCTGCCAGAGATGAGTAGGGATGAGAGTGTGGACCATTCATTTAAAAAATGTGTGAAAATAGTAGTGCTTTAATGACCTGAGTACTCAGTTGCCTCAAGATGGCCAGGGCAGGTGGAGTGAGGAATGTGCAAGATGAAACCTGCCTGACTGAAGCCCTAATCTCCCGGCTCTGCCCCCTGCTTTCACCTGGGCCCTGAAGTCTCACTGGACAGGAAAAGTGTCCAGGGTCACTTTCCTTCACCTCCAGAGAGCCCCATTCAAGGACTGGAATGCTGCCAGACATCCTGCTACAGATATGCCTTGCTTTCCTTTCAAGTTGGTCCTATTATCTCAATAGCCTTGGCTTTTGGGGTGAAGGGCAGTAGCCATCCAGGCTGGCCTCACAGAGTGATAAATTCTAGGGTCAGACAGGCTGGTGCTCTCCTTACATTACTAACGTAATAGAAAAAGAGCTCAAGGTCAGAGTGGCCCCCATCATCATTCTGGCTTTGGATATATGAAACTGGACCTCCCCTTGGTTTGAGTCCCTACTCTTGACACAGGAAAGAATTTGGGGCTATAAGTAGAGGCCAACAGTTAACAGTCTTGGCCTGTGTCTTGAGGAGTTTGAGGGGTTGGTGAGGGGAATGGGACTCATGGAAGGTGAGCATGTTTCCCTCATACCTCCCAAGCCCACTTCAGGCATCTTTGAGAGAGCTGACAGAAGGTTGACTACCCAGGGGAGTACTCATGGTGGTCCCTTCCCTTTCACCCTTCACTTTTGGCTCTGCCTTTCCAGGCTCATGGCCCCCCTCTCTGGCTAACCACATGAACAGTTGCTGCCATCGTGGACCTGAATAGCACGTGCCATCAAGGGTGGGGTTTGAGTCTCTCCCCAGGAGAATGTGAGCCTGGGAGCGCTGAAAACAGAGCCAAGCCTGCAACACACCAGACTTCACCTCTATCAGGAGAAAGCAGTCATCTGTTTCTCAAATCAAACTAAGTCTTGGAGAGAGGTGGTAACCCACCAAGCCCAGTAGCCCAGACCTCCTGGGCCATTTTGATCTGTTTTGTGCTTTTAGGGCATGTGTAAGAGAGCATGGCTGAGGAATTATGCTTTAAAGCAAGAAGATTTGAAATCACCAGATTCAGCCTTTCAGCGTGGGAGGGAGATCCAGGCTGGAGAGAACGAGGGGTGAACTGGGCCCACATGGGGGCAGGGAGCCTCCCTGATTAGCAGAAAGTCTGGGCTGTACACCAATGTCCACACGGTTATTAAGAAAGGATGGGCAGGCACTCGGCCCGTCATGTCCCCTATTACTAGCTCACGTTTCAGGAGGCAACTGGGCCCCAGAGAGTGGATTCTCCAGGCCTCCCGAGGCACATCCATTAGCCACGGGCACAGATGGAGGCAGGAAGCATAGTCACACTGCTCGCCAACAGATCAAATGTTCCCTGGCTGGGCAGACATGGGGATTAGCCCTCTCTTGTCCCCAAACCCCAGTGCCTGGTCTCATCTCACAAAAACTCTCCCTGTGGCATTGCCAGGCAGCTGAGCTCTCACGGAAGGGGCTGCTTGGCCTGTAGGACCCCAAGCAGCTGTGGCCGGATCTTCCCATGGTCCAAACACCCGGCCAGATGCCAGTGCCCCACCTGGGACACCACTCAAGGGTAGTGGGCCTGGGCCAGAAGGCTTGGCCCAAAGACTCTCTCAGAGACTGGCTGTACTGGGGATGGGAGAAGGGGCTGTAGTCTTTGTCCTCTTTCAAAGAGACTCTCAGGCAAGGAGTGGCAAAAGCCTTGCTCAACACTGAGGAGAGTCCATGTGGACGCGAGAGGGAGACAGACCAAGGCAGACCAGGAGCAGGGATGAGGGGTGGGCATGAAAGAGACTGCTGGAATCAGGCTGGGGAGGCGGGGAGGGGAGGTGCCTCAGGCAACCACCTGCTTTTCAAGAGACCCTGCTATAACTGCAGCCTCACACACGTGCACATACATACACATAGCTGTACAATGCACCCTCATGTATATACACATGTACACACACACACTTGTGTCATAGACCCTGGCATGTTCACATATGTGTAGACATTCACATCATATACCCTTGCATATACACACACTCATATCAAACACTCTTGGTGTACACACATGTACGAACATTCTCGTCATCACATATACATAAGCCCAGGCCATATCCTGGGAGGAATGGGCTTGACTCTGTGTCTGAAGACATTGAGTGGACAGTGCATTCAATGAATGTGGAATGGGTAGGATGGATTCCTGGCACACAGCCATCTAGGCAGCCTCACCTGGGCTAGAGCACTTGAAAACCCCCAACCCACACCAGGGCACAGGGAGGCCTTCCCTGGTCGGCAGAGCTGATCAGCCTGCCTTTGGTTTCCTGACCTCCAGAGTTGTGACAGCCAGTCCCCATCTTGGGAGGCCAGGGGTTTAGGTTCCCCACCACCACAGTGGGAGGGGAATTGTCTCACACAATGGAGATCAGCCACCCCCAGAGATGCCCCACCTTTCCTGCTTTCTTGCTTGACTCTAGAGGCAGCCACCCCAAATAGGGACCAAGTTGCTTGGGGGCAGGGGGCGGGGGTTGGCAGGGACTCCAGAGTCCTTCACCCTCAGACACCTATCCTGGATCTTCCATACACTAGCTTGGGACACAGACCTTTCCTTGCATCTCCAAGACCACAGCCTTGTTGAGTAGGACTGGGGAGAAGCCTGGGCTCTGTGCAGAAGCCTTGGCAGCATTTCCAGCCTGCCAGCTGCATCAGCAGGACCCAAGCAGTTCTGTCTCTTTTTGGGGGGGATTCTAGTGCTCCAGGGCCTCTAGCCGATGATGCTGAATGATACCATCTACCGTGGGCTTAGAACTTTTCCAGAAAGCTACCTTTGCATGCAATTGACCTGCACGAACATCGATTCCTCATCCTTACCCCTGGGCTCTGTATGCCCAGGAGAGCTCCCTTGGGGCTGGTCTTCCATGTGAGACCCTTGCAGGGACAGAGGCTTAAGCCCTTTCCTGGTTCAGGGGCACTACAGGAGCCAGATGGGTGGTGGCACACAGTGGCCTGCTGAGGGGGGGCCTTTCTGATTGTGCCTGGTGCTTCGCGTGGGCCTCAGGTATGGAGGGAGGGAGTGACCTGGTTATCCATCATAGGATGGCAGACTTAGCCTGCTTATCATTCCATGCAGGTGTCTCCTCTGCACCCGGTTCCTGGAATCTCAGTCTGTCTCATAAACCAGCCATACGTCATGGCCCACGCAGGCCAGGCTGAGGCTCCATACTTGCGTCTGTTTTAAAGACTTTTTTTAAGGAGGTCTAGGGTGGCTACAGAGTCTCATGCAAAAGAGCATCTTTTTAGCAGAAGATCCTTGAGGCAAAGTGAAATGTGTTGGGGACTGTGTCCTCCTGGGCTCTCCATGTCCAAAGGTATCTCATCCCTGGCAATAGTTAAGAGCTGCCAGATACCTATACTATGCTGGAATTATGGCCTTGACTCACATGGGCACACCTGGAGCCCTTTGACAGATACCTCTTGCCTTGGCACAGGCTGGAAGCTGCTACAACCCCCTTCCTCCTTCTTTTCTACCTTAAGCCTCACAATTGTGGGGGAGAAAGCCACTTCAACATATGTTACCCAGATGGAGTGGTTCCACACATGAACAGAGGGCAAGCACTCCAGTCAGGGTGATTGATGGAAGGCTTCCCAGAGGAGGTGGCACTGGATTTGGGTCCTGAGAGGTGGAGAGGAATCCAATAACTAGACAAGGTGCAAAAGGGCATTCCAGACAGAGGAAATTGCATGTTGGGGTGAGGAGGGAGGCCAGACCCACAGTCCTAGAGCTTTGGGAATTGAGACTCTTCTTAGAGGCCAACTGAAGGCTTTGAATCCCTGTAGGAGCTAAGATTCAGGAGAGCTGGGGCACTTCTCATGCTTTCACTGCTGTACCCTGCAGTGAGCACAGTGCCTGGCTCAAATATCAATTGAATCTAAGAATGTGCAAACTCTTCCTCCCCCCTTCATATACACACACTCACACATACACTCTTGCAAAAAATAGAGTGCTCAATGCTGGCTGATGGAGTGACAAAAGAATAATTAGGGGGATGTACTCCTTTCAGCCTCAGGAGCTTTGCATATGCTGTTCCCTCTGCCCATGACACTATTCCATACCCCACTGCCACCGCCATTTTTCTTAGCATATTACGTCTGTCTTATTTCTGTTGTATACTTCTTGCCAAGCATATGGCTGTCCACTGGTAAATATTTATTGCTAGAATTCATGTGCCTTAGACACAGAATTATATGTTCAATGCCATCTAACAAAGTTTCTAAAATGAATGTCCTCACAGAGACGCTGGCTGATGTCATAAGACTGAGATCCAGCAAGAAAAGGGGGGAAAGTAGAGTGAAAAATGTACTGTGCTTCAGTTCAACAACCTAGTTCTAAGGTTAACTCTGTCTCTTGGAGAAATGATGACTGGTGGCCCATCTAAGCCACCACTCTGCTCATATACTGCAGCCTCAGTTTCCTCATCTGAACCATGGGGACAGTGATGACCTTAGAGGGTCTTGGTGGGAATTAATCGTAATAATGTGGGCAAAACCTTGACTCAGCCCAGTGCCTAGCACAGAGCAAGGGCCCTAGAGTTGTGGTGGTTATTATGACCGTTTTTCGGGGATGATGGCAAACCTCTGACTGATCCCTCGGCAGTCGTGGAACACCAGCTTTTTGTCCTGAGCCAAAATCTGACACACACACACAGAGACCCCATCTCCCCCTTTGCCTGGCATCCTGATCTTGCTCCTGGCTACTAGGATGAGACCTCTTACCCACCCTAGACTCAGTTTCCCCACCTGGCAAATTGTGACTGAATGAACAGGCTGACATTCTCTGGCAAACAGCTTGCAATTCTATTACCATCTGTTACAAGTGTACCTTTCACTTTCTGCAAAAAAATAAATCTCTGCAACTTCCTGGAATTCTTGGGTGAGGATGCAGGCAGGATTGAGGGTGGGTCTCTTTTCAGGGGTGGTGGCCCCTCAACCTTCCCCAGGGTCCATCTCTGAGGGTGTGTTTGGAAGGGAAGAAGCAGGCTGGGCTTTCCATTCTCCGTGTGTGCCTGCCACTTCCTGCCCAGAAGCAATTTGCTTTCATTATGAAGGCCACGGTGGAGTCTGTTTGCAGAAGGACTCGGCTTCTCAGCTGCCTGTACTGCAGGGAAAATTTCCCTTAATTATTTTTTTATAGCCCAACTTTTGTGTGAGAGGGTTTGTTATTACCCCTGCCTCGCTTGAGAGTCATAAGCCTGCAAGAAGAACCATAAATAAAACTTTACTTAATATTCAAAGTCCACGCAATAGGATGATGGATAGGGGGTGGGGAGCTGGCCCCCACATCAGCGGAGCTGTACCCAGCTTTCTGCCGGAAGGCAATTACTTTTAGCTCCTTGTAATCAGAACTGCTTCCTACCTCTGCATTTTGTTTTTCTAACTTTCTCATTTAAAACCGGGATGGGCGACATTGTATCCCATTTGTATTGTATTGAGTGAGATTACTTGGGGCGCTGCTGTGTGCAGGGCCACTGGGATGGCAATATTTTACCTGAGAATCCGCCCTTGAAACATTGAAGTACGACAGCAGCAAAGACAGGGCCATGATTTGATCCTCAGATTCCGAAGCTTTTGGGACAAATGTCTGACAGTGGAATTAATTTTTCTAGAGGAATAGGAGAGCTATAATTTTTCCCTCTATTATTTCAAAATCTTGACACTCACTCTCTTGAGGGCTGAGCTAGCATAGGTAAAGGGGAAAAGGAGGGGGCCTCAGTTGCAACCTGGGTTCTTGATCCCTCTTCTGCCAGGGTATGCTGTGTGACCTTTCCCAAGTTTCTGACCCTTTCTGGGCTGCAGTCACCTTACCCAGAAAATGGAGTAATAGTGGACTCCCATGGACAGGAAAATGAAATTAATATCACCCTTTTCTGAGTTGACATTTTGTCATGTTCCCAGGCATTTTGCTAAGCCCTTAATACACACTATCATGAAAAATCTACAGCAAACCAAGAGTGAGGTTCATCAATAGTTCATTCAACAAATACCGTACAACCTCTGTAAGTTGACCACCCAAGGGACTGCAACAAACTGGTCAACATATGGAGGTGGTCAACCTAAGGAATTAGGTCTACTAAAGTAGGATACATACATGTGCTGCATGTAGGGAAGTGATCAACTGTTGAGGTTGTCCTGTATTTCTGGAGGCCCTACTGTATGCTGAACATGGTGTCAGTACTGGGTACACCTCAATGAATAGTGAGGTCAAGATCTATCTCTCTTAGAGCTTATTTTCTAGAAGGGGAGACAGAGAATAAACATGTAAACAAGATCATTCCAAAGAAGGAGGGGGTGAGTGCTTTAAAAAAATGAGAACAGATGGTATACTAGATGGTGACTAGAGAGAGGTAAAATGAGAGAGAGGGACATGACAGCCTTTCTGAGGAACTGAAATCCAAGCAGAGCCCAAAAGACAAAGAACTACCCGGACACATAAGGATCGGGAGAAGCATGCAGGTAAAGGGAAGGACATGTGCAAAGGCCCTGAGGTGGGTGCTACAGATACCACATATCTTGCTCCCTCTAAGCAACCCCCTGCCCTCTTTTGCCACTGAGCCTAGAAAGCTAAAGCAGTGTTTCCCAGGGATCTTGCGGTTGAAGTCCAACATGGGCCCGGGTAACTCCTGCAGATGCCTCAGAACAAGATTAAGAAGGGAGAGATAGGTAATGTTAGGAAATAACTTTCTAATGGGCATGGAAGCAGAGAGTCTCCTTCTGGCATCACAGGTGCTGAGCAGGGTGAGGAACCAGTGGAGGGGTGCCCTAGAGCAGTTGGGGGGTTGCTGTGTCCCCACACACTTAGTCTTCCCTGTCTTCCAGCCTGACTTCTTCCCGGCATTGTCTACACGCAGTGGTTCTCAACCTGTGGGTCGCAACCCCTTTGTAACAATGAAAATACATCCTGCATATCAGATATTTACATTACGATTCATAACAGTAGCAAAATTACAGTTATGAAGTAGAAACGAAAATAATTTTATGACTGGGGAGTCACCACAACATGAGGAACTATATTAAAGGGTCGCGGCATTAGGAGGCATTAGGAAGGTTGAGAACCACTGGTCTTCAGAGATTTGCTGGGTCTCTTTTGTGCCCAGGACAGGTCACAGAGCCAGAGGATTAGCCCTTCAGCCCTTTGGGAACAGCACTCAATCAGCAACAAACCCCAAGTACCCTTGGGTAAGACCCTCAGAGGTGTCTACTTTGGCATCCAGAGTGCCCCCCAATCCCAGGAAGAAGCGCTATTGCAGAAGCAGTGACCCACTGGCTGAAGCTCCCTGTGTTAGTAACTTCCCTCCTGGTCTGTTTCCTCCTTCTGACTGTCTGTAGTCACTTCCCAAGTAAACCACTTGCCCTTGCTCAAATCCTCAAATCCTTGTCTATGGGTCTGTTTCAGGGTACCCAATGGGTCTCTTTCAAGGAACCCAAATGAATTGTGCTTGAGAGTTTCTCTTAGCTGATTTTGCTCCCACATGACTAGAATCAAGCTTGGTTTCTTTGAGGTTCTATAAGCCTTCGAATACCCCCTTAAAAGTCCCCTTCTGATTAAATTTGTGAGAGTGGTTTCTCATGTTGGCAATTAAGACTGCCAGATACTCTGGATGTCATCATTCTCACCACCCCCGTTTCTACAGGCAGGGATGCAAAGACAGACTCAGGAAGGGGCCTGTGGTCCCCACATGTGTTCCAGGCACCGAGCTCCATAACTGCCTCACAGGGTGCCTTTCTGCCTCTAATAGTCCTGAGCTGGCCTAACCAGAGCTGAGATCCCTCATCTCTGGTAAATGTACTCTTTGGAAGAACTGAAAAGGTTAATGGAGCTTCTGCAGCCTCCCGGCCAGCTGCCAGGTAGCGGCTTGGGCCATCAAACTACGGAGCTTATTAGGTGGCAGATAGATGAGGACGCAGCGTTATCTTGTTCCTCAGGTGGGGAGGCAGCCGTGCTCTGTCTGGCCAGCTGTTGAGGATGGCCCTATGAGGTTCACTCAGCTCACGCAAACCTACCCAGCACTGTTCTGTGCCTGGCTGGGCTCTGGACTGGGATCAGGGCTCAGAAAGGAAGAAGCTCCACCTCTCTCCAGGGCCTCCCAGTGGACAGAAAGAGCCAGTGGGGCCCCTGGCAACAGGACAGAGGGCTCATGCCATCCTGGTCCATTTCCTCCTTCGGACTCGAGGGTGGGAGCCACAACATCCTCTTGTGACCAAAGGCTTGTAGGCCAAGAGTGATGCAGAGGGCAACAGAAAGAGCTATGGGTCTGCAAGGGCTTCCTTGAGCTGTGGAACCTTCCCTAGCAACTGCCGACCTCTGGGTTTCTTGCTAAGTGAGGGGAAAAAAACCAGGCTTGTTTAAGCCGATGTCAGTTGAGTTTGCTGTAACTTGCCTCCAAGATCATTACTAATTTATAAGCTCATGTACTAGCCCACAGAAGAGATCTGAACAAATTCTGAAAGTTTAAATCACTTGAGTCATGTTAAAAACATTGCAGGGTCTTCTTCTGTGTGTCCTTGGGAAGTAACGCAGAAGTGACCGCTCCCTCCTCCATCCCCCAGCCTGACCATCTCTAGATCAAAGCATATTACTGCCTGCCCATTGCCACGTGCAGCATTCCCATTAGACTGTGACCTCCTAAGGCCCATATAGAGCCTAACTTGGGGAGGTGTTCAGACCAGTGTTTGTTGAATGATTAAATAGGTACATAAATGAATGAGTTGTGAATCCAATGAGATGGACTTCAAGATGCTTTCCAATTCTGTGAGTCCATAATTCTTACCTGAATTTGGGGATAGTATGGACAAAAGTGGGAATTCAGTTGGTGGTAGGCTAGCAAAATGGCTAGCCACCAATTCAGTTGGTGGTAGGCTAGGTTTGCTGGGGGAATAAAAAGCCCTGATTTGTGGCATTTGCCAATTTCCCTGGTGTAAATACTCCCAGTGGCTGGTTCAAGCTGCCAAATGTTTAACAATCAGCTACAAAATCTCTTGAAT
This sequence comes from Otolemur garnettii, assembly GCF_000181295.1. Classification (NCBI taxonomy): domain Eukaryota; kingdom Metazoa; phylum Chordata; class Mammalia; order Primates; family Galagidae; genus Otolemur; species Otolemur garnettii. The sequence continues at coordinate 26,555,166 of NW_003852415.1, forward strand.
ACTTAATAACGGGTTCTGTGAGCCAGTACAAGCCATCTCTAGCATAGCATTCATTTCTGCTGGCCTTCCTTCCTCTGCTTTTTTTTTCCTTCCTTCCTTCCTTTTTTCCTTCCTTCCTCCCTTCTTCCTTCCTTCCCTCCCTCTCTCCTCTCTCTCTCTCTCTTTTCTTCCTTCCAAATGCGAGGAACTAGGAATTCTGTGTCCTACAGTAGAGAATGAGAGGAGAGGGGCCACAAGGTGGGCAGTATAGATGTGATAAGGGGCTTGGACTTTGTTCCAAGGGCAATGTTTAACTATTTATTTTAAAGTATGTTCAGATTGGCATTTTATAAAAATATGCTCCCCTTGGGCGGCGCCTGTGGTGCAAAGGAGTAGGGCACTGGCCCCCTATACCGGACGTGGTGGGTTTAAACCCAGCCCTAGCCTAGGCCAAAAAAAAAAAAACAAAACCTGAAAAAAAGAAAAAAAGAAAAATAAAAAATAATATGCTCCCCTGAGCATGGAGAGGAAGGGATCAGAGCCAGGATACTGTCACAGGTGGGGGGTTTGGGAGGCTGTTGACCCTGTCTCTAGGGAGGAGGGATTACAAACTGTTGTGGAGGTGGCCATGCTTACAGCCTGTTGCAGGAAGGTGACTCAGCTAGGCTACAAGATGGATGCTGGGGCCCTTTTCTGAGATGGGAAAAAATGGGAGGAAGAGTAACATTTAGAGGAAAGAAGAGAAACCCTCATCTGCCTGCCCCCTTCTCCTCCTGAATTCTTCTCTTTGGGGAGCTCTGTTCTAGGGCCAAAGGACTCTTGTTTAAGGCTCCATTGCCATCAGTTTAGTAGGGGAATGGACAGGGGATGCATGAGAGCTTGAACAGGCAGGTGGCCACATCTGTCTATAGAGGGGGTCTGGGCGGTTGTGACATGAGAGGATGCAGTGACGACACCCCACATTGCTTGCTGGGGAAAACAAGAGACCCAACTTGAGAGAGGAGACAGATAAAGCCCGACAGGACTTTAAGTGCCAGAAGTAAAATAGGCATGAAAACAAGCAACCTGCAGACGTTTGGTTGGGACCCCAGGCTGGGTTCTGAGATGTACCTCTCACTGCGTTTGAGGGGCTACAAGGCCAGCTCTAAGGCCTGCTGTAGGTTGTTTTTCTGGGGACACGACATAGTAGTTTCCCAGACCAGACAGGTACACAGGATTAATAAGGCCGACACGCTCTCCCGGGGGTGTGCGGCTGAGCTAGCCTTGCTCTGAGTGAACCATCAATCACTCCCCCCTAATAGCTCTGCAGGCTGCTGCTCCTGCCGCCGAATTTAAAGCGAGAATCCAGGCCGCCGGGAGGAAGATGCGGCAGCCCTTAACCACCATAATTATGAAGTCTTGGTGGAAAGAGATGCTTATCGTTAATGTTAAGTGAACAGAGCAGGAGACCAAACGCCCTGCCTGCCCGTGTGCAGCCACGTGCAGAAACGTCTGCCTGGAGACAGGGCTGCTGGGGCCCTGCCACTTTCAAAGTGGGACTGGGAGTGGATGGGGGTGTTTTAAAATTCAAAACTGCAATTAGTAATATTAATGCATTATTTTTTATTAAAAACATTATCTTTTCCCAATCATAAAAGGAATCAATTCACTGTGAATTGGGTGGGAAATAAATAAGCACAAAGAAGAAAATTAGCACCCCCCTCAAGTCTCCACCTGGAGGCAAATGCCTGTGGTGGGTATTGTGCCGTGGTTTCCCCCACAGTTTTGAACGTGTACATTTTCTTCTGTTGTTGTTGATTTTACATAATGGAGATGATTCATTGTATTTTTAATATGTATTTTTTAAGTAAGTAACTAGTCCCAGGAGTGGGGCTGAACAGAGAATGCACATTTTCTTAATTTGACCAGTAAATCCAATTTTCAAATTCCCCTTCCAGGGAAAGAAGGGAGAATATTTCACTTGCTTAAAATCGTTATTGACTCATCCCCTAAAACCTGGCAAGAGCAACATCGACCTTGTGTTCTAAGCATACTTTCAGATCCCCTCGGCCACCCAAGATCAATTCTGGGAGCTCAAGGGGACCTGGAGGTTTGGCCTGCCTCACCCCAGCTCATGTCCTGAGAGGAAGAGGCACGTTGCAGCTTCCAGGGCTTCTGAGGAATTGAGTGGAGCCCACAAGGAGATTTCTCTATGGCTCTTCCCACTGTGGTCCTCTGTGGAAAGGCAGGTAAAGGCCCATGGGTTGTGAAATCCCTGTCCTGGCAGGGCACTGCTGGTGGAGGAGGCAGGGCTGCAGTAAGGAGGGGTGCATTGATGTGGCCAGTGGAGAATGCAGTGAGCTCCTCTTCCAAGGGTGGTCTACGGTGCCCAGGTCACTCTTCAGAGGATGCCAGCTGCCTACTCTTCGTGGTTACTGCCTGCTGTCTCTCAAAGCCCCAGCACTGCTGAAGGAAGCCTCCCAGGGTTTCTCTGACTGCCATAGCTCCCCTACTTCAGGCCTGCAGTGCTTACCCTACGGAGATGCAAAATTCCTGAGCCATTTACAGGCTCATTTGTGGCCCCCAGCCCTGCCACCACTAGACAACAAGAGCCAGGCTGGGGCTGCTGTCTCGCTGTGCCATGCATGTGCCTGGACTGCAGCAGAGTTCAGTGGCCATGTGGAAGGAAATTGTTCGATTTCTATAGCCTGTCAACTCACTCTAAGGGGGAACACTTTGGCCTCTGCCTGGCCAGAGCCCCTACCTCTGCATCCCCTTGATCTCTCAGCTACTTTGTTACAAAGTTCTAGGCACAGAGCTGACGTTTCTAGTGACTCTGGTTTTTCGTTTCTTTCTTTTTTTTTTTCTGGTGACCTTTCCATGTAATTAAAAGGCAGCTATTCCAGGAGACGAGGCAGCCGGAAGCGGAGACGCTGCTCTCTGTGTACGTGTGTGGAAATTTATTGTCTGGAGCACAGAATTCCACTTGGGGAAAACAGCCCCTGTTTCACTCTAGGGAGAAGTCTTGGCCCAAACTTGCCCTCCAACAGGGTCCCTCTGTATCTCCCACTTTCTACATCGTTTCTTACTGGCCCTCATGCTACTCCAATAGGTAGGGTCACTGCCTCTGTTTTTTTAGATGCTTGGTAACATTCACAGGGTCTGTTTGCCTTGTGCTGGGGGCAGCATAGGTTGTTACCTGCAATCTTTACCTATTACTTGGCTTTCAGGCCTTTGAATTTATCAGTCCCCATACTCCTTTGACTTAGGCATAGAGCTACGTGCTCCAGAGAGTTCAACCCCATGCTCCTGCCTGGCCTGCCTTTTGCTGGGATCCTTTCTTCCCCAGAGCCAGGACCCCCAGACAATGTCAAGGTTGTACTTGTGTCCAGCCTAGAAGAGGCCTCTGAGCTGTCCCAGCCCAGAGCATAGGAGGTGCAGCCTCTACCTGGGGGAACCAGGTTCAAATCCTAGCACCCACTCACTGGTATTATGCTTCCTCCCCTAAGAAAAGGGAGCACACAGCAGCACTCTTGTACCCCACTATGGTCTATGGAGACTTGAGAAATTTTATTTTCTGGATGGAAATCCTTCCTTGGTTGTGCCTTCCTCATAATGGCATCTATGGGCCCCTCTCTCTCCTGTGGCCCTGGACAGCACCTCTGAGACAAGTAAAGCCCCCCAAAGTTGCTGGGCCTCAGGATACAGGGTTTGGAGGTTGAGCTGGCTTTGGAGCCCCCTGCCCAACCAGGCCTCCACCCCTTGGCTCACTGTAGCCTGCAGCTGTTGAAGATAATGCACACGTTGGCCCAGGCCCAGCTTCCCTAAGCCAGGGAGAATTGCAATTTAGCAAGTTTGTCAAATCGGCCTGAGGCTGAAGCCCAGAGCCGCATCTGCAGCATCAAGGCATCCCAGCAGCTTCACCTCATGTCCTCCTCCCTGCCCCAGGCTGCTTCCCACAGGCCTGGATTAGGCTTCAGCAGCTGGGTGGGTGTGGTGTGGGGATCAGGGGAGCAGAGGACGCCAGGCTGGGGGCCCTGGCTAGTGGAGCTCTGGTCTATTCTTTCCCAGCCTTACCATGTGGCCCCAAGTAAGGAGTGCCACCCCCTGAGTGGAGGAGGTCTTCCAAGCCTATCTGTATCCCCCTGTACCAGGGAAGTGGGCTGGGGGCTCATGCTGATGGACCCAGGAGTGGCTCTAGGGGTGCTGGAAGGTATGGGCTCTGTGTGAGCAAAGGCACAGTGTTTAAGGAAGACTGAAGCAGAAACACTGCAGTAAGGCCAGTGGGGAGGTATTGAAGGTCACTCTGTGTAGTGTGGGTGGCTCTGGGTCTCCGGAACTGCTGAGCTGGAACGGGAAGGGCAGGAGGGATCTGAGCGTGGGAAGCCCCCTCTCCTGCATTCTCAGCCTGGTCCCTGGGGATGTGGCATTTGCCGGCAGCTGCTGAGACCATCAAAATGTTGGTAAGGCCTACCAGGCATTTCCATAGCTGAGAACATGGATGGCCCCTTCTCCAAGAAGATACTATGGGCATCATGAACCATAGGACTGAAAAGTCCAATCACTCCCCACAGCCCCTGAGGGTACAGACCACACTGAGGGCATAAACAAAACCTCTGAAGTCCACCCAGCAATTTGCTTACCCATTTCTTTGTGGAGGAGCCCTCATTGCTAGGAAAGAGCTTTCTAGGACTGCTCCTGGACCCAGTGCAATTGAGGTGGCAACCATGACTCTCCTGGTCTCTCACCTCCAAGTCTCAGGGCTTCTCCCATCTACTGCTTGCACGACCTACCCCAGTGCTCTCCTCTGAACAGGAGCCAACTGTCAGCTTCTCCTGGAACTGAGTGTAGAGTCCCAGCTGCAATCTGCAGTTGACTCTCAACTCCCTGGCCACGAACACTATGTTCTTGTTAATTGAACCCTAGGCTATCACTATCTTTTTCTGACAGGCCCATCACACTGTTGAGTCCTGAGCAAGAGTGGTATTGGTCTTTCTGGTAGTCATTGTGGGAGGAGAAGAGGGACAACACATTTAACTTTGGGAAACTGAGGCCCAGAGGGGCGAGGCCCTGCTTAAAGTTACAGGTAGGGCTAGGGAGAGAACCAGGCCTCCTAACCTTTGTCAAAACCCTGCTCACTCAGCACACCACAGTTCCTCCACATGGGATGCAGGCCTGTACACACCCTGTCCCCTCCCTCCACCTTTCCCTCTATGCTTTCTGAGGACACCTTGGCTAAGCCAGAGAAGGTAAAGCTTGGTCCTCAGATGGTCTTGATTACTTGCAGAGAGAGGGAGCCCTTGCCTTGTATCCTGCTAACTCTTCTAGGGGATCAACTGTGCCCAGAGGCCTGGGGGCCAAGGTCTTGCACAGCTGACCTTGTCCGGCACATTCTGCAGACTAATGTTTCCAGAGATTGCTGGGCCTACACATTCCTTTCAGCTGAGGAAATTCTCCCAGCAACCACGGAGGGGAACTGGCCAGCTCTATGGGGTTTTGTGGTAAAGAGGCAGCTGGTGCTCACAGGGCAGATAGTGCACACCAGGTGCTGGCGGGTGTTTCTCTTGCAGCACAAGGAAGTGGGTATCACACACACTCTCCTCTAGCAGGCAGGAATGTGACTCAGTGAGGAGATGATAATGCTGTCCCTTGCCTGAGCTGTTCACTGAGCCTTCTTGCCATTGTCCCAAGCAATGGGACAGCAGGTGGCAGCAGACCTGGGATTCGAACCCAGTCCAGGACAGGCAGCTCCTTCCTCATTAGGAGTGTGCTGTTTGGGGGTGTCTTTCCTTCCTGCACAGCCACTAGCCTGGTCCCCAATCTGGAGGCTCCTAAGTGGTCATGCCCCTGTATGAATGTCCTGAGGACTCAGTGGAGAGAAAGGTATGCCCTACTTCTAGCACCAGCAGAGAACATCTGAGGGAAGCTAAGGCTGATCACCCTGAACTGAGGGTCGATTTGTTACCCTTTCTGTGCCACTGCTGGGGCCATCCTGGTGTCCTGTGGGCAGGCTGCCACCACCACCACAGAGGGCTGGCTGGCAGCCTTCAAGTTTCCACCAAATAATAATTTTTACAAACCTCCACCCTCGTAAAAAAGTGCACAGTGGCCTGAACAACTTTGGCCAGGAGCCTTGTGGGAAAGCAGAAGGCGCTGAGACCGACATGGGTGATCTCAGCCAGAGGCCACTTCCTGCCTCTATTCAGGGGTTTTCCCTAAGGCCTCAGATGAGGCCGTGTCTCCTATGGCCCATCAGGGCCTCAGGCCCTCAACACCATCTCCTTTGCCTCTGCCAGCCCTCCCAAGCCCTCTTGCCTCATGCTCTCTGCTCAGCTGTCACCATGCTCTCCTGCTGCTGGGTGCTTGAATTTGTGTGTGTTGTTCCTTCTGCCCAAATGCCCTTCCTGTCCTGCTATCAGGGACACAGAGATGACTGGTGTGTCTTATCTCCTGGACTCATGGGGGCTCCTGGACTCATGGGCAGTGGCATGTGAGTGCAGTGATGTCCTGGAATCTGGCTGGGCTCTGCATCTTGCTTGTGAGAGGGTAGTGAGGACAGGCACAAGGGACAGCCAGTGCCAGGCAAAAGACGTTCCCAAAAGATTCATGGGAGCAGAGGCATTCTCCAGGAACTGTCTGGGAACAGGAGGGGCTGAGAGGGCCCAGGCATCAGTTAGGGCTGGGGCTTGGAGAAGTGGGTGGGCTGGAGAAAGGTTGTTGAGATAGAACTTTCTGAAGGTGGAGGATGAGGGAGACAGATATGTGGAGGCTGCTACATGTTGACCCCAGCAGAGGGAGGAGTTGAGTGGCAGGTGCTGGGTTTGTGATTCTAGGGGCCCCGGTGGCAGGAATTTCACTACGCAAAAGTAGCCTCTCTAGGAACCTTGGTGGACTCAGAAGGATCTGGGCCTTGTCTAAGCATGTGTCCAATTAATTAAAAGTGCTTCAGCCGGAGGGATCACCTGAGTCTCTTGGCAATGGGCCTGGCTTGGTACCCCAGACAGGCCTGGAGCTGAGGAGTGGTGGGAGGCTGATTGAGCCTCCAAGAGGACCTTGGCCTCAGTATTCCCATCTGTAAATGGGAGTGGCTGTGTGAGAGCAGGCCTGGAGGACCAGCACTCCCAGTGTCTTGATTAAAGGGTCTCTGCCATCGGGCTGTGGAAAGGAGGGCCCTGCACAGGTATATAGCTTGTTGATGCCACCAGGAGTTCCAGTGAGATGCAGCAGCTAGCCTCCTCCCAGGCAAGAGTTTTCCTCCAGTGGGACCTCAAAGAAAGGCTCCCAGGACCAGAAGGAGGGGACAGAGAGAGCCAGAATCTACCTCCTCCCTGCTTGGCATGTGCTGCCCACTATGCGTCAGTTTTCCCTCTGGAAACCTCTCTCAAGCCTTGAAGAAAGGGATCAGCATGTAAAAGAAGCTGGGTTCTGCTCCCCCATTCACACATGCTTTTAAAACCTGCTTTGTGTTGGTATACACATGTTCACAGCAGCATGATTCATAACAGCCAAAAGGTGGGAGCAACCCAAGTGCCTATTGATGGTTAAATGGATAAGCAAAATGTGGTCTGTCTATAGGAAGGAATAGTAGTCAGCCCTAAAAAAGGAAGGAAATTCTAACATATGCTCCACCAGGTATGAACCTTGAGGACTTTAGGCTACATAAAGTAAGCCAATTACAAAAAGATAAATACTGTAAGATTCCACTTATATAAGGCACCTAGACAGTGAAAGTCATTGAAACAGAAAGCAGAATGGTGCTTGCTATGGGCCGGGGGACTCAGGAGCGTCCAACCACAGCCTGCAGCTGGCTATGAATGCTTATCTAAGAGTTGTCTTGGGCCACACATTAAATACATAAACACTAACGAAAGCTGATGAGCCAAAAAAAGGTCCATGCATAATTTTCACGACATCCGCCACCGCAGATAAACATTCACAGCCAGTTGCGGGCTGTGGTTGGACGCTCCTGGAAGGTTTCAGAGTTTCTGTTTTGGAGACAGATAATGGCAAGGATTGCATACCCATGAGAATATACTTAATGTCACTGAACTGTGTACTTAGAGATGGTTAAGACAGTAAATACTATGTGTATTTTGCCACAATTAAAAAATGAAGATTTGCTTTTCATTAAGAGTTTATAATAATACATTGTTACAGTTTAAAAGAAAAAGCATGCCCTGCGGTCAAGATAATATGACAGCTCAGTGGGAAGCCTTCATGTCATTCTCCTTCTGTCCTTCCTCCCCCACCCTCATGCTTGTCAGCAGGAATTTTCTCCTAGGGGAATAAAACCCATGTTTCCTGGCTTTCTGCCCAGGGCTCTGGGGAAGGGGCTGGCCATACCCAGCTTGGGGAAGAGATTGCAGAGGGCAGGGGTCTTGGGGACAGGCGCCTAGCTGGAAGAGCCTCCTTGTCCAGACCAGGCTGAAGAAAAACAGACAATTATTGGATGCACCAGAATTGTAGAGCCCCCGTGGCCTCTGCAATAGCAGAGGTTTCCAAGACCTGACTGTCTTGCTGTTTGGCTGACACTAGCTTCAGAAGAACAAGCAGGCTAGAGGATGGAATTAATTTCCTAAAATTGAATGTCATGTTGAAAAGTCACCTCAGGATTTCTTGCCAGAGGGGAAGGAGAAATGGCCATTTGGTCTTTGCTCTCTCAATAGCCTGTTGCAGCCATCACTTACATCTTTAGTTTGGGGTTGAACCACATGAAATTGCAATCTTTATAGGGCAGAAATGATAGAATATAGGAACTTCCATGGGGCAACCTAATAGAAATAACTATGGAAAGAGTATAACAGAGGAAAAGGAAAGAGCAAGATAGAACTCCGCTATTCGGTTTTCTGGGGAAAGCAATATTACTGAGACTCACGTCAGATCATTTTGTACCTAATGAATTAGCAAAATATGTATTTTTAATGACAACCCAGTGCTGTGATGAAATTGTCACAAGTACATTAGGAGACTTGGAAATGATACAGCCCTTTAGAAACCAATATGAAAATGCATATAAAAAATCATAAAAGTGTTGATGCTCTGCCCCTGGAGAAAACTACCCAAAAGAAGAGAAAAAGCATTTGCATGAAGATGTTCCGTGCAATGAGGATTAGACCCTAAAAAACTGAAGGTGACTGCCACACCAGTAACACAAGGATAACTTGACTGACAAGAAGCAGCACGTGTTGTCAAGGAACTTTCTACAGAGAAGGGAGATCAGATCAGGGCGGCCCCCCCACCCCCCGTAAAAATGCCACCCACGCTACCCCTGTCACAGGAAGATTTTTCTCTGGGGAATTTTACTTGGATTAATTGCATGTAGTTAAAATCTGTCAGTTTCACTACTCGGAAGTGGAAACTTCAGGGATGAGACCTGTGTGTGCGTGTGTATGTGTGCATACTTTAAAAAAGAAACTCAAACATGAAGTTGTCTAATGAAACACTACAAGACGAAATAGCAAAGAGCAGATTTGGTTATGCCTTTAACTGTGTGGTAGAAGGTAGAGAAGGCAGGCGGATTGGACAAAAATGAGGGTGGCTGGGTGGAGAGCGGGATGAGGTGGGTGCTTCTGCCTTTTTGTCAGAATTGGCTTTAAAGCTTAATGCTCTTATCATCTTTTTAAAAAGGTTAAAAAAAAAAAAAAAGAAAAGAAAAACAAGAAAGCTGCACCCAGTCTGTGTTCAGACTTGTGGGGTTCGTTCACATTCTCCATCTCTGCCAGGTGTCCTCTGATCCCTCCTGGGCCCTCCCAGAGCCTCAAGGGGACCAAACCCTGTTGCCCCCTCCACCTTAGCCCCCTCCTGCTAGTCTGGGGTGGGGAGGAAAATGGGAGGGGGAACCTCAGTGTAGGAAACAGCTGGCCAGCTGGGAGGGTGGGGGGGCTGCTCCAGCCTCACTCCAACTGGCCATAGTCTCTATCCCCCCCAGCCATACTAATGGTATCTGCCCCCCACCCACCACCATGGCTGCCCTTCCCAGACCAGTAAACTCTGTGCTTGAAAGGAAGGGTTGGTGCCCTTTTCTGGGCCTGGGAGAGCCTCCAGCCAGTGACCCCTTCTTTTTGGTCTTAGGGTCTAAACTGAACTGGATGGAGACATCAGGAAGTGACAGATGTGGATGTGTGTTTCAGGACAACGTGGGGTTGGGGGTATAGGTGGAGACATGTGGTCATTTAGGATCTATCAGACATGCCTGAGCACATTGTCAAATCTAAGGAATAAAGGATCTTTCTTTCTTTCTCTCTCTTTTTCAGGCAGGCGCCAAGCAGGTAGAGAGATTTTCCAATGGCCTTCCTAGGAGCTTGGTATGGCCAGCTTCCATGGCTGCCTCTGTGGCTAGCTCTGAGACCTGCTGAGGCACCACACCTTTGGCTTCATTGGGCCCTGCCGAGGCCTGGAGCCACGAGGACACCTGGAGATATGCTCTTCTTTCTCTGGTTCACACAGTACCATCAGTGTGTGCTCAGCCACCTGTGTTGCTCTGTTTCTGCAGCCACAGTCCCAGTAGAGGCCATATCGTGCCCACTTGGACCCTACTGCCTTGCAGGTCCCTCCGTCACCAAGCTCTAGTCTTCCTTTCATGGCTATTCTGAGCCAGGACAAGCAGTCTGGGCCATTACCTAACCTCGTCACTGCTCTGTGCATGGCATCAGGCCCTAGTTTCCGGCTCTGTGACTCCTCCAGCTATGCTGAGACTGACACATCCCCATAGATTCAGGCCTTCGCACAAGCTGTTCCCTCTGCCTATCTCCCCTTACCCCACATTCTACTTCCTCACTACCTCCATACCTTCCCTCCAGGAAGCCTTGCCTGACCACCTCCTACCCCTACCCATCTAAATAGAGTGTAGTCAGAGTACAAGCCAGTGAAGGAAGGATAGGTAAATGGCTGAGAATGAATGAAAATGTGCCTGCTGGGCTTGGGAGGGGGAGGAGGTGCAGCCCATAGGACCACTCTCCCCATTCCCCTCATTAGTAATACCAGCCTCCTTCTGATTCATTCCCTAGCACCCCTCTTTCCTGCTGCGGCCTCCAGAGTCTGAGGCAAGGCCATGGCTCTGGGTCCTCCCCCCCTTTTCCTCCTTGCAGTATGAGTATGACGTCTGTGGCTACTCAGGGCCCTGCCACTCTGGGTTGGGGGATGGATTGCCCTGTTACTGGAGGCAAGCTGAGACCTCCCCCCTTGTGCTTGCCAGGGGAGGGGGCTGTACCCCTGGAGGGGGCGCTGACTGCCTTAGTTAAGGGTCCCTGGGGAGCGCTTCCACAGAGACCCATCCGCAGGGTGGCGCGCATTAGTATTCTCTGCACAAGAGCTTGCAAAGGAATGACTCACACACTGGTTGACTAATTTGAAAGTAAGCTGTTTTTGCTGCAAGTAGGAAGGTTCAGTGAATCTTAAAAACTAAGCCATGGTGATTTTATTCTTCGTTCTAGACCTTTCCTTTTGCCAGGAAGGCAGCTCTGCCTCTGTTTATGATAATAAAAATGTTTTTCATTTGTTCACCTGCGGCAGTGTCGTTTGGGGATTGTGGGCAAATTGAGACTAGGAGTCTCAGCTTGTGTAGCGTTCACATACTTCATTACCTCAGCAAGCCACTTAACCTCCTCAGGACAGCAGGAAAAGTGTCCTAATGAGGACAGAACCCCAAAGGATGCATCCACCACACAAAACATACATTTGATGGGACCCAGGTAGAGGTCTGTAGAAACAGGGTGGTGGGCGGCACAGAGAGGAGTGTGTTCCCCCCAACATGTGGGGGGGCTTACTGTGGAGGGGGAGGATTATTTTCCCATTTTATAAATGGGTAGCTAAGAGGCACAGAGAGGTTAGACAATTCATCTGAGGTTACACAGCTGCTATGTGCAGAAGAATGTTTGCTATAATCATCCTTCCCAATTTAGTTTACCACCTGGAGTTAAAGAGGTAGGCAAAGGCCAGATCTTTCAAGCTCGGGGGGATGACTTTCATCTTTGTCCTGAGGGTCAAGCTAGTCACCCTGGCTGAGTCTCAGGCTGGGCAATGGGACAATAGATCTAAACACCATGAAAGAAGAAGGCCCTTGAGGAGCCAATGGGTTGAGAGCAGAAGGTGGCTTCATGGCAGCAGATATGCCTTGGAGGTAGACCCAGAACTCTGGTGTTGTACTGGAGCCCCTGAGGAGAATGACCAGTCCACCTCCCCTTGCACCTTGCCCACCTGGCCTCAGAAAGGGAAATCACAGAGTGGGGATCCCCTGCACCTTCAGCTGTCTGCTATTGAGTGAGATGCTCTTTGTTTGCTACATGACTTTGCCTCAGTTTCCTCACAGGAAGCATGACAGCTGGTGATGACATGATGCTTACTCTTCACCTGCTGCAGCTCCTTCCATGCTTGCGGCGCCCACTTCTCTAAAGATGAGTGTGACGAGTAAACGGATTAACACATGTCAAGCTCTTGGGCACAGAGGATCTCCACGCTTCTTTTTTCTTACTGGCTGTGTGCCTTTAGGCGAACAGCTCTGCCTCTCTGAGACCTAGTTGCTTCATCTGCAAAGTGATGATAATGACGGTTCCCCTTTTCCAGGGAATTCAGGCAGCCTTGATGAGGTGGCTCATAGACGACGCTTGGCACAGGGCCTGACACCTTCTAAGTGCTCCATTAGAGCTCACTGTGATGATTATGAAGTGGTGGTGCTAGGACTGGCGCCGGGCCCGGGCGGGCTCACCCACCTTGCTGCCCTGGCCTCATCGGCAACAACCTCACCTTCCCTGGGAAGCTGTTTCTCTCTGGCAGCAGATGATGGGCAGAAAATTGAAAAACTTGGTCAAAATAGTGTATTAGTTTCCTAGATCCCCCTTCCCCCACCCCACCAAAACACAAGCCAGAGATAACATCCTCCCAAATAGGTTTACTGAAGTCAACCCATTACAAGTGCGGACACGCTTGGAGATAACCGAAGCCTGCGATATCCTTAATATCCTGCCTGGCATGCAGGAAGAATAAATGAGGGTCCAAGGAGAGACAGCCCGACTGCAAATACTCTGCTGTGTCCCTTGGCCATCTATCAGCCCGTGTGTCAGGCAGTGTCTTTGGCCCTGGGTTTGGGAAATATGGTCACCATAGGGATGGAGTCAAATGCATCCTTTCAAAAATAGATCTGCTTAAAATTCATTAACTTAGACAACTCTACCAGAAGAAGCAATCAATTCCTTGAACTCTATAATCATGCTCCTCACACGGCTTTCTTCCTTAGTGTCAGGGAAGCTAATAAAGCCTGTTTGGGTCCAATGGGGTGGTAAACATGCCCGGGAAGGGGAGCAACAGAGGGCATCAGGCCAGGAGTCTAGCCGTGATGTTCTGCAGTGAGCTCGGACCCAATTACTGCCTGACGCATTTGTCTCTGGAGTAAGTCATTCATCACGCCAGCCAGGGCCAGGGGCCTACGCAGTCCTTCCTGGGCGCCAGGCTGGGGCCAAGGGTGCAGAGAAACCAAGAAATGGCCCTACTCCCACGGAGGATCAGTTGACCTAGGAGAGACAGGCACATACATCTGGGATCACTCTTGATGATCTCATCTTGCACGTAGCTGTAAATCCCACTCTTGCTGACAAGGCCTGAATTTACATCTGCAGCTGTGACCTCTCCCTTGAACCCTGGACCCCGCTATCCAAATGCCCTTTTGACATCTCCACTGGGATGTCTGGTGGGCATCTCAGAGGTGCCCTGGCCCCAAATAGAACCCCGGTCCTCCCAGAAGCTCTGGCCTGAGTTGTGGGGGTGCTCTTTGATTCTTCTCCTTCCCAAGCACCTCACATCCAGCCTTTCAGAAAGCCCTGCAGGATCTGCCCTCCAAGAAGAGCTAGGCTCTGGCCATGTCTTGTAGCCTCTGTGAAAGCTGGAGTGCGATATTGTCTGTGGTCACTGCTGGGTACCCAAGGCCTTGTCTGGCACATGGCAGGCACTCAGGGTTTGTGTGTTGCATGAGTGAGAGTGATCAACCAATGAATAACATGTGACTCTGTCCCCAGAGGGCTGATCAATCACCTTGCCTCTTCCTGCCCCTCATTGTGGAAGTCAGGCTCAGCTCCCTTCAGAGTCTTCCGGTATGGCCTTCCACCAAAGCAACATCCTCTCCCCCTGGATGAGCTGGACCAGCCCTTCCTCTGACCTCTGACCCCCTTTGCCTGCTGCCTCTGCCCTTCATAATGGCCGATATGGATGCTGGCTCCACAACCCCATATGCTTGCCTGCTTCTTTAGCAACATTATCCCCCTAGGTGGCTTCTCCTCTCCAGAGAGCTTCAGTCCTCCCTCTCTTTTCCTGGGACATGTCAGCCCCTCCCCCACATTTCCCCTCTGGAACTTTCCATTCAGTGATTCCTCTTCTACCCACCTGTCCCTTTGGAAACCTCAGATTACAATTGCACTCCCCCCTCCCCCTCTCCTCATCCCCTCTGATGCATGGTCTGAGCCTACCCAGCCCTTCTCTCAGCTCAGTCCCTGCTTCTTTGCCCTGTCACCTAGCCCATGAACCCATTCCCCAGATACCTTGAGGAGCTGGAGCCAGCCCCACCACTGGAGTAAGGAGATGCCAATTACATGAGCCCTGAGCCCCAAACCCCATGATGACCAGAAGTATAACTCTGGCCTCTCCGGAAGCATCTAGGCTGTGCGGCCTGCACTCCCAGTTCAATCCACTTCACCTTTACCCAGAGCACGCTGCACCCACAGCCCTGGCCTGCCCTGTGGGAAGTGCTCTTTCCCTCTACTCCTCTGCACCAAGCTTGCTATTGCCCCTCTCTCCTCTCCTTTTGCCCCTTCTCTTCTCTCCTTCCTCTCCCTCTTCCCCTAGCTCCCCCTCTTCTTCCTGGGCCCCTCCTGGAGCCTTCTCCATGCTCCTCCACCTTCAGGCTCTTAGGGTCTCATACATGCCTTGGCTTCCCACACACCACAACCCCCAATACCAGCTCCTGGTTGCCTGCAGCACGGGTGTGTCTGCTCAGGGCGCAGAGGAGGAGAGGTGGGTTTCCTCTGTGTCTGCTTTGCTGGTAGCAACTTGAATTGAAGTTTTTCTCTTGTGTGAATGTGTATTAGTTCATCTATTGGCTTCATATTATTGGTATTGAATACATTGGATACTTGCTTTTCCATTCTTCTGATACTTTACTAAGAAGAATATGTTTCAACTCTATCTGGGCTGAGGATACAGGCAGGGCTAACCACCTGAGAAAGGCACAGAGGTGAGAGCTGGAGGTGAGCATCCCCATGACTCAGAGGCAGCAGTAACTACACCAGTGCACATAATCCAAGGCCATGGCCAGTACCATGTCAGGTGCCCTGAAACATCCAAGTGGGCTGAGAGAGATGGACCTGGATGGG
Organism: Otolemur garnettii; assembly: GCF_000181295.1. NCBI lineage: Eukaryota > Metazoa > Chordata > Mammalia > Primates > Galagidae > Otolemur > Otolemur garnettii. Next base: position 26,570,480 of record NW_003852415.1, read on the forward strand.
GGTCTAAGGATTAGACATCCTTCTGGACTGGCTCCAGGAACTCCTGTGTCCATTCACCTTTGTGTCCCTCCAGTGGGCCTAGCTCACAGTTATAACAACAGCGCCTGCCTATCCCAGCCACATGCTGACACATGTCAGGTACCGATCCAGCATGTTGGTGTGGACATAAACCCTCAAATCCTCCTGGGAGCCCTCTGAGAAAGAGAAGGCTATTATTTCCATTTTATGTAGGGAAATGAAGGCAGGGAGAGGGTTAGTAACTGAGTCGATGTTGTACAGGAGAGCAGGGGTCACCCCCCCCAGTGTAGTTGACCCACAAGTATCCATGGCATTGATGACTGAAAAAACAGGCTGAAACTGTCACCACATGCCTTTGACAAGAGTAAGGGTGACCAGAGCCAAACTCTAGGCTGGTGGTGCTGGGCAGAGACAGGGGACTCTTTTCCTTTCCCTTGTCCTTTGGCCTGATAATAAAGCGTGAATTCTCTTAGCTGACTGTTTCATTCATTTGTTTGTCTGCTGTTTCATACATTCATTTATTCAGTAAGCACTAACTGAACACTCAAGTCCTGGGGATTCCAGAGTAATTTGGACAGGGCTCTTGCCCTCACCGATGCTGCCACCCAGCTAGTGGAAGACCTCTAGATGAAGCTTCACAAAAATCAGTATGGCATAGTGCCAGACCGTCCCCATGGGCCCCTGGGGTAGGCTGGAGGGGGCATGAGGTCAGGGTGAGCTGCATGCAAGAAAAACAGGACCTGTCTCCTTTGTTCTGTCTGGGAGGCTCAGAACTAAGCCACTTGGGGGGAGCAGACATCCTGCCGCCCAGAGTCATCCTGCCTCTGACTCTTTTCCTTCCTCTCATCTTTCTCTCCCACTTCTAATTTATCTGGCTGCTCTGGTGTCACTTCCTAAGTCCCCCTAAAGCCTCTGAAGAATGAAGTGGGGATAAATCACATAAATGCCGTCAGCTATGGCTTGTCGGGATGGCTGGAGCTGCCCTCAATCCCAGGTGCATCTGCCCAGAAGGTGACCAGAAAAACTTTGAGGACTTAATTGTTCCAAACCTTGATTTTTCTATTATAGCCAGAAGCCTCCAAGGCCAAAACTGTGTCCTTATCTGCACCCACCCTCCATCGCTCAAACCAAATACTAAAAACTTGTATGTATGCTGGGGGGAGGGGGTGTCTCCTCTGAAATTGTAGAATGAGAGTATTCAGCCTTGAAAACTGGCCTGCAAGTCAACTAGCCTTGTGAGTCACTCTTCATCATTAAGATGAAAAGTGAATTTGTTCATCTTATCCATGTTTTTGTCCTTTGACTTAAAGCATCCCCCCGACTCTCTCTGAATAAAAACAGCCAGCTGACCCTGAACTAGGAGGCCAGGGGGCCCTTCCTTCCTCTGTCTGGCATTCCAGCTTACATCTGGAGAGCAGAGCAACTTTCAATGCTACTACCCTTTTCTTTCTAGATTTTTCTAAAAGATGAGAGTTCTAAATTCTGACTGCTGACCAAATAGACAACTGCCCATCCTTCCTGACAAAGGCAAATGCTATGGACTGTGGGGTCTCAGAGCAATGTTGACAGATTCAGGGACAACCAGGCCAAGGAGAGGGTCCTATCTTTTATTGCTCAATACCATTTACCCTCCTGTAAAAAGCTCATTACGGAAAATTCCTTCCCTAGTTATTTCACCATCAAGAATCTCTGGTATCAACACGTCTTAAAAAATACAGCCATAAACATGATATCCAAAGACCAAAAGAAAAGGGCTGAAGTACCAGCATCCTTTTAATCCCACATAAAGAAGCCGGTTGACGTCACAACTGATCTCGTTAGATGGAGTTGGCTGAGGCCGCTTTGCAGCTCTGCCTTAGTTCTTACTGACACATTCAGCCGTATCTGATGTTCAACGGCTTGAGGCAAGTTCCCTCCTTGCACCATCTTCCCTGGAGATAGTGGGAAGGCAGCAGTCTTTGATCTGCCCGTGTGATTGTGCTGGGACTGTGCTTCTCAGCCGGACTGATGGGAGCCAGGCGCTCTCTGCTCAGTAGCAAAACCCTCCGGTGCTGCTCCTTTCCTGCATGCATGACCAGCTTGTAAATATCGCTGCCAGGGGCTGGTTTCTTGCAGTGGCTTCTTGGACTTTTCTTGTTTGAAAAACCATCCAGGTTTCATCAAGCACCCTGCTCATTTCGCAAGGATGAAATCCACATTTTAAGCCAGTGTCCAAGCCCACTTTTCCGGCGGCTGCGGCTACTTCTGGACTTGTTTGTTGTGCTAAGAGCTCTAACAGGAGCTGGCATTAACCCAGCCCTGTGTGCCAGGCCCATGCCAGTCATCCTGCGGGAATGAACTCAGCCAGTTTTCACAGCACCCCAGGAGCTAGGGATGAGCTTTTATATTGAGGCAAGAGTCATGTAACACATTAACCATTTTAAAATAAACAACTCAGTGGCATTTAGTACATTGACATGTGCCATGTTGTGCACCCATCACCTCTATCTAGTCCCAAAACAATTTTATCCCCCCTGAAAGGAACCTTGAACCCATTAAGCAGCCCTCCCCTTCCTCCTATCTCCCAGCCCCTTTCTATCTCTATAGATTTGCTTATTCTGAACATTTCCTATACATAGAATTATACATATGTATAATATGAATATACATAGAATTATACAATGTGTGGTCTATTGTGCCTGGCTTCTTTCACTTAACATAACATTTCTGAGGTTTGTCTATGTTGTGACCTGTGTCAGACTTCATTCATTTTTAAGGCTGAATAATATTCTGCTGCGTGGATAGATCACATTTTCTTTATTCATTCTTTTAGTAGACACGAGGGTTGCCTCCACCTTTTGGCTATTGTAAATGAAGCAGCTACAGGCGTACCGAAGCATGTGCCAGTTTGGGGGCTATTTTATTATCCTCATTCCACAGATGAGAAAACTGAGGCCAGTTCAATGACTTGCTCTATCCATGTGGGACTGGAGAGGCTTGGCATTGAGGTTACTGTCAAGACAGGGGCCACAGTCACATGAGTCTGACTACATGGGAAGTCATAGTTACTCTACATCCCATCTAGTCCGTTCTCTTGTGCCATTTACATGTGTCTTGTAAAGGGATGCAGGGGTGATGCCTGCAGCAATAAAATTAGGCATGGACATGGGTACCATGCCTGTCTTGGGGCTTAAATGCATCTGCCCACCTAATTCTCCCAATAACCCTATGTGATGGTGTCTCCTGAGGGGTTCCCACAGCGACCCTCAGCTGGGGGTGTACAAATCATTGATTAAGGAAGCGTTCCCAGGACCCAGAACAGGGCAGAGAAGGAAGCCAGACAGGGCTGTTCCAGAAACTCCTGGGACCCCAGGAGGTATAGCGATGACTTACCATCTGTCCTGGAGAGGCCGGGTGGGGGGGTCCACGTGCCTCAGTCAGGGAGAAGGGAACATAAATTCCCAGGCTCTTCAGGCTCCTTCCAGGGTAGACAAGGCAGTCTTCTGAGAAAGTGCTGCAGGTCCTGCTTCTTGGGAGAAAGGCCCACCAAAGGCAGACAGGAGAAGGCATGGAATGGTAAAAGGGGTAGATCTGGCAGATGGCCTTCACAATTGTCCCCACTTTCTTCTTGGGAAAACTGAGGCACAGATTATGCAGCTCACCCAATGTCATACCGCTGCTGAGGGGCAGGTCTGGGCTGGGGGAGATTAGAGCTGGAATTGAGGTTTGTGGGAGCTGGGGGCTTTGAGGGGAACCCCAAGTCCAAAAGACACTGGATCATAAGACGATGAACTTATTTTTCAGAAGCAATGTGAGCTGCGCTGGCCCTGGGGAGATGCAAGCCTGGCAGCCCAGCAGAAAAGCACTGGGCTAGGAGCAGCCCCACTCAAGGCCAGGGTCACATGTGCCTTCCAGCAGCCCATGAGCACCTGTAACTCAACCTCTGAGAAGGGCTGAGTTTCACAACCTTCCTGGCCATAGCCTTAGCATGAGTGGCACTCCTACCCCTCAGCCCCGGCCTAGCTGTAATCCTGTCTTCCCCCTGGGCTGTGGAAGTTCAGATAACCCATTTCAGTCTCTGGTAGTCCAATTTGTTTGTTTGTTTTTTTTAAACAGCTTTATTGAGATAGAGTTTATATATCATGAAGATCACTCATTTTAAGTGTCTAATTCAATAGTGTTTATTGAATTTACAGAAGTGTACAACCATTACTACAATTTAATTTTAGAACATTTCCATTACCTAAAAGAAGCCTTGTGCCCTGCTAATTTTCTTTTCTTTTTTTTTTTGTATCTTCATTGCTGGGGGCTCCCCTCCCTACTCTGTGGACAATAATGGACTCTCACTAAGCCCTTCCTCCCAGGTTCTTCCCTAAGGGCCTTCCACGTATGATTCACTTATCTGATGGGGCAGCCAGCTAGGGCAGTCCACATATCATCTCCCACTTACAGCCAGGGAAGCTTAGGCCGAAAGTGGCTGAGTAACTGCTATAGCGGGTTGAATGGCGGCCCTCAAAAAGCTCTGTCCATGTCTTAACTCCCCAAATCTATGACGATGACCTTACTTAGGAAGAGGGTTTTACAGATGAAATTAAGTTGAGAATCTCAAGCTGAAATCACCCTGGATCATGCAGGTGGGCACTAAATTGGAGGAAAGAGTGGAGATAAAATAAGACCACTCAAATGAGAAAAACAAAGGCTGTTTATTTGGGGATTATGAGAGCCGGGGTTCAGCTACCATTCTTGTGTTTGACAGAGATGCAGAGGCAGACAGAGGGAGTGAGAGGTTTCATAGTGAAAACAGGGCTGGCCGCAGGTGTGCTCTGGCTGGAGGCTGTTGGCGTTGGGCAGCGGGGAGAGTTTCAAATGTGGTTTGACCATAATCTGTTTCTGTATTCAGGTTCTCACAGGTGTCCTGAACACATAGGAGACACACAGGTCATGTGAAAATGGAGGCAGGGATAGGCTCGATGCTTCCACAAGCCAAGGAATAGTTGGAGGACCAGAAGCTAGAAGAGGGTCCTTTCTTGGAACCTTAGGAGAGCACATGGCCCTGCCAATACCTTGATTTTGGATTTCTGACCTTCTGAATAAAAAAAGAATAAATACCTGTTGTTTATGCCACCAAGTTGTGGTAATTTGTTGCAGCAGCCAAAGGAAAGTTGGCCAAGGTTACGCAGCTGGTAAATGGAAGAACTGGTGCTCAAGCCCAGCTAGGCCCCCAGTAGGAGGTCTTGTCCATCCCACCAAGCTGAAGGCAGGTGGATGGGGGCTAAGGTAGAACAGGTCAGGCTCTGTGGTTACCAGTCACCTGGGAGGACTTGCACTTGCAGTGAGACCCAGGCAACAGGACTCTGTGCAGGTCGGAGGTGGGAAGCCTGAGGTCCTACTCACCCATTCATTCACTGAACATTCACTCAGATCCAACCATGGTCTTGGTGGCTTGTGGTTCACAGGTCTGAGCCTTGCCCTGAACCAAGCTTGTTGTTCAGATCTACCCTTAGCCCTGCCAGAATCCCTCCAGTTAATGTCCTCAGCCCACACACCCACTAGAGCCCCTTTTAGGCTGTCAATCCAGAAACCCCAGAACTGTTCAGACTTTCTTCTGTGCTAATACCCTAGGAATTGAAGGAAAATACAGCTGTCACACAATGTCACTGTTGATGGCCTTGATGTTATTCTTCCCCTCACTCTGCTCCAAAATGCTTTAAAGTGCCTTATCAAGTGACACCTACACATAGCAAGTCAACTCAGAGGGAGGCTTGAGTGAGGGGAAACTGGGTTGGGGGAAGGGAGCTAGTAAGGGCACACAGAGGCCACCCTGAAACTGTGCAGACCCCAGAGGCAGGCCATGTACGGGGTACTAAGCTTCCGAGTGGCCAGTGGGAAGAAGGGATCACAGGTAGTGTGAGATGGAAAGAGAGAGTGGGCTTGGGCTCTGTCTTGGGGAAGGCTAAAGCACTGTTTGACAAGAACAACTTAAGGAGGCACCTATGGCTCAGTGAGTAGGGTACCGGCCCTGTATACCGAGGGTGGCGGGTTTGAACCCAGCTCCAGCCAAATTGCAACAACAACAAAAAATAGCTGGGCATTGTGGCAGGCGCCTGTAGTCCCAGCTACTCAGGAGGCTGAGGCAAGAGGATCTCCTAAGCCCAGGAGTTGGAGGTTGCTGTGAGCTGTGATGCCATGGCATTCTACAGAGGGCAACAAAGTGAGACCTGTCTCTTAAAAAAAAAAAAAGAAGGAAAAACTTGAGAAGGGACAACAAATCTCAGACTGGCATTCCTCTGCTGGGCTCACTGAATCTGGCTGAGAGGCCGGGGAAGGCAGGCTGTTCTGGTTTTAATCTGCAGTATTTTTTCCCCCTGGGAAGCTCTCAGTCTCTTGCATGGGCACACAGTTCCAGCTCACTCACAGGGTGGGGATGTGACCCGAGAGAGCCAGTCAGAGTCCACATGGGGACTTGATACAAGCTAGAGGAGAGAGATGGGCTGTCATGCGCTGGGGAATTGTGCACTATGGTTACAACATAAGTGGGAGGGGCTATTCTATCTTTCATCTTAAAGGTGGCCACCCTGAGGTCAGGGGCCAAGGTAAAGCAGGGCCAAGCAGAAAGAAAATGTGGTTAGTTAAAGAGAGAATTTTGATAATACCCTTTTGCTCATGGATTCAGCCATGCCTGACACTCTGACACTTTCCCCAGACCTCTCAGTTAAGTGGGTCAATAAAATACTAACAAAGTACCTTAAAAAAATGTTTATGCAAGAAACAGCTCTCACTTACATTAGAATCTATTATGAAGGGGGGGGAGGAGTACTCTTTAGATGACTGCTAAGCCCTATTTCTCTCTTCTGTGCCTTTGATGGTTTTTAGGTTGGGGGCTGGCAGATGCAAGATCGTTGTCCTTGCTCTTCTAATAATGGGCTGATACTGGTGGTCCTATTCAGGTGACATTTACTGTTGAGTGCTTGCTGTGGCTGGCATGGTGGATGTGTTTTGGAGAAAGGGTTGTAGTGAGGATCAAAGTAGATAGGTACTGACCCCTGGAACTCAGTCAACTGGGCAAGGGTCAGAGGCCCCGACAAGAGCACAGCACACCCCTCCCCAGAGGCAGGCCTGGGATATAATCTAGTACAGGAATAAGACTGCTTTTCCGCTCTTAGGAAATATTTTGTTTAACCAAGACAGCTCCTAGAGGAGGAGCTACTCTAGGTATCTTTGAAGTGTTAATGTTTCAGTTTTAGTTGTCCTTCACCCACCTCCACATGACTGAGTGTGGGGCAGGGTAATTCTTTGTCCTGGGCATCTATCCTGTGCATCATAGGGTGCCTAGTGACCCCTCTGCCATCTACCCACTGCATGCCAGTAGTATCTTTTCCCATTCCAAGTTGTGACAACCAGAAATGCCTCTCGGCATTGCCCCCATCCTCTAAAGGGAGACAAAAATCTCTTGATTTGAGCACCACTTTCCCAGGAGCTTCTACCTTAGTGGTTCAGACACAGGAAGATACAGCAGTAAAAAGTGAAAAAGGAAGTTAATAATTCTTTTTTTTATGTTTTAAAAAATTGCAGTAAAATATGTTAATATGGAATCTAAAAGTAACCTTTTGAGCCATTTTTAAATGTGGTATTCATTGTTGTATGAATTAAGTATATTGTAGCGCCTTAGTAGGCATTAAGTACATTGTTGTGCAACTACCACCATTATCCATTTCCAGAACTTTTCCATCACCCCAAATACCATCTTGGCCCCCTTTAAACACTAACTCTTTCTTCTCCTCTCCTTAGGGCCCTAGCAGCTATCATTTCTACTTTCTGTCTATGAGTTTGACTTTTCTCAAAACCTCATATAGGTGGGTCTATAAGACATTTGTCCATTTGTAGCTGGCTTATTTCAGCATAATGTCTTCAGGGTCCCTTCATATTGTAGCATGTGTCAGAATCTCCTTCCTTTTTAAGGCTTAGCAATATTCTATGGTATGTTTAGACCACATTGGGGGGGGTGCCCAGGGCTCGGTTTGAACCCACCACCTCCGGCATATGGGGCCAGCACCCTACCCTTTTGAGCCACAGGTGCCGCCCCTGTTTAGACCATATGTGTTTATACTTCCATGTGTTGAGGACATCTGCATTGTTTCTATTTTTTAATTATTGTGAAATTGTGCTGCAATGAATATTGACATACAAGTATCCATTTGGGACCCTGCTTTCAATTCTTTGGGGTCTATACTTAGAGGTGGAGATGCTAGATCATATCCATGGTAATATAGTTTTGAGGAACTGCTGTACTATTGTTTTGAATCAGGCTTGTGAGGTCCATGTACAGAGGTGGAGGGAGAGTTGTGGGAAGATGAGTAGGGCATAGGTGTCGTGTGTCTCTAGCACCAGGCCCCCACAGCTGCTTGCTATCAACTCCCAAAAGTTACCCAACCCTGGGAATAGGAGTGAGGACACTGAACTAAAGTCAGCTTTCGCCACCACCTCCCAAAGGATCCTCAGAAGAGTTGTGGAAAAACAAAGTCATACATCTTGCATGCTTGACTCCGTGGCTTAAGATTTGTGCTGTTACCCTGGGCCCCAAAGTTCCTCACTATGGAGCGTGACCACAGTATTTTTAGCTTGGAAATATTTGCAGGATGGGAGTTGCCCAACACCTACATGGACCATAAAATAATTTTCATAAAGCGGCTGTAGAAAATCTCACTCAGAACACTGTGAGTGCCTGTGAGCCCTCCAAGATCAACATAGCCCCCAGTCTCCGCCAAGGCACCAAACAAGGAGGGCCGCTGTCCTAGCCAGACAGGATGGCTGTTGGGAGCTGCTCACGGTCTATCTGGAACAAGGCCTACAGCCTCAGGCCCATCCATCTGCAGCCTTTTCTTCTGGTGATGGTCAGCGACAGGACCAGGTGTCTAGGAGGGGTTGATAAATTCTGTCTGTCTGTTTGGGCCTGTGTTGACCATGGCTGGATGTTAGAGGTCCTGGCATAAAGGATTTGGTCTCAAATATTCATGAGTCACCCACAAGGGCAGGGCTAGCATGGTCTGTGCAGCTTCTCCTGACAGCCAGGCAAGGAAGGTAGCATGTGCCCGGTTTATAGACAAGGAGTTGGCCTTCATAGGGCCAAGGCCAAAGCTCTCTTGATCTAGCCTCACTCCTTGGCCTCTTCAGCTCAGCTCCTGGGCTTGGGTATCTTGCTTGCTTATTTCTGGGTTGGTTTCTATCAGTGTCACCACTGCACATAGCGGACCGAGCAGACCAGCATGGAGGAATAAGCCACCGAGGCTGGGGAAGGGTGAGCACCAGCTCTTGGAGACCCTGGGCGGCTGACCTGTTAGGTGTGCTTGCTCCTGGCAGGATGACTTTAAAGGAAGGCCTTGATGAAGGACTGACTCCCCTGCTGCTGGGTTTTAGTCTGGGCTCCCCTATGAACTGGCCTGTGTGCCCTTGAGCAAAGTCCTTACCCTCTCTGAGTCTTTTGCTATTGGACAAATGGCAGTGCTTCTGTAAGGTGGAAGATAGTTGTCAATGCAGATTGATAATACAGGTAGAGCCTGTGGTACAGTGCCTAGCATGAAGGTTTATGTGTGCAACAAAAGGATGCTGCTGCTGATGGAGGTATCTGGTGTTGGGTTGATGGGGGTGGGGGAAGAAGTCTATGTGGCTCATCAAAGGAAGCAACAGGGTCCCTGACAGTTTTCAAGAGCCAGACCCCACCAAGGAAAAATGATGAGGGTCAGGGTGGGCACTCCAGGAGCTCTGATGTGAATGCTCCTGTACCATTTTGATGCCCCTTTAGTGATCCTCTTCTGATGCTATCTGGTGAGTATTAAGCCACTTATGCAGGTCCAAGGGACAAAGGGAGCTGGAGTGTCTAGCATGTGTCCTACCTGAAGCTCAGCTGTGCAGGAACTAGAAGGCAGGTGTGCCAGTTGGAGACAGGACCAGTCTCAGTCCCACTAAGTAGATCCAGCCCACATAGGCACTGACCCCTGCTGAAGAGCTAAAAATTCGAGAGTGGACTTGAGTTGCCAGGTGGCACTATGGAAGTGGTTAGCCGGGATAGATTTCAGGTGCCACTTCCCACAGCAAGGCTTTCCTCACCACATGAGTGAGTCAAGCCTCTTTAAAGGGTCCAGGATGGAACCCCAGGGTGCCTGAGGTACATGCTAGCTTTCCGCCAGTCCCTGGCATCCAGGTGCCCACAGAGTTTCTGGCACCTCTAGCAGGATAGAGAAGGAGGAAGCTTTGAAATAGTGTTTGAGTATACTCTAGCCTTCTGAAATTGCCCAGTCTACTGGGAGAACAGAAAGATTTAGTGACAGTATCTCTTTCCTCTTATACTAAATGGTATCCAAGAGAGGTATGGATTTGGCACATGCTGGGCACCCGGCCCAAGCTAGATCCCCTCCTCCATCCTGAGAAGTGGGGATGACAACCTGCCATGCCCACTGACAGGATGGCAGATGAGTACAGAGGCTTTATCAGCAGCGAAGTACTAAGTAAATGAGTACGTAAGATAAACTACAAGTCCTTAAAGAAAAATAAAGAAGGAATAGTGACAGGGTGCAGGGTCTGAGGAGCAGTGGAAGACCTCACTGAGAGGACAAACTTGATATAAACTGGAAGGAAGTGCAGGAGCAGAGCTGCCGGGCAGCCAGGGCAGAGGAAATAGGCTGTGCAAGGGCCTCCAGGTTGAAGCCTTCCTGGTGTCTGAGCAACGACAAGAGAAGGGATAGGGAGAGAGAAAAGAGATGGGTGGTCAGGTAACAGGTGAGGGCTGCAGCAGGGTGAGGAAGAAGGAGGTACCAGATCCTGTGGAGCTGTGGCTAATTCTCCCTCATGCCTGGTGCTGGCTGGCTTGCCTTATGAAGGAGGAGCAGGGACGCCAGCTGAGAGACTGATGCTGTGACCCAGGCAAGAGAGGCTATAGGCTCAGTGAGACCGGGGTGGGGGGGTGGGGGGGCGGTGGTGCATGAAGAGGGGAAGTAGTTGATTTCAGACACATTCTGAAATGGAACCAGCAGGACTTGCTTGCTGACAGGTTGAATGTGAGTGTAGGAGAAGGAGGAAGAGCAGTTGAGAGCCCCCGTGGTTTCTGGCAGGAGCAATGGAAGCACCGAGGCCAGTGCTTGCCTCCTGGCCCAGGAAGGTGAAAGTGGGGGACGGTGGTGGAGATATGGTGCTGGCAGCGACCTGAGCCAAGCTGGCCTCCAGCTTCCTGGGCAGTGGCGACTCTCACAACTGCAGTCGGAATGTCCTGTAAGCCCCTTACTCAAGAGGCAGTGAGAGGCTGGGAGAAGGGGAGAAGGCCCATGGCCCAAGTAATGGAAGGCAGGGTCCCCTGCAGGCATAGAAAGGGTAGCGGGGAGCACAGGTGTCAGAAGGCCCAACTTTCTAAAACTAGAAGGCTGTGGGGACACATCACATAAAAGATGTCATCTAATGAAAGTGTAGACTGTTTCTCCTCTCTATAAATGTGTGCTTACACACACACAAGTACACAATCATACACTCTCACATCTAGGTCATAAATATGTAAACATCCATGAGGTTATTGGCAACTTGTGTGTTTCTCTTTATACTTGTCTTTAAGTTTTCTAAAATAAATATATATTACTTGTGTCAACCAAAAAAAAAATCCCAATATTTTTCTTTTAGGAGATTTCTATTATCTGAGGTACAGAGAATACACTTTTGAAAAACCATTTAAAGGGATTGATCTGAAATAGAGGAAAATCGTTAGACAACAATGAAACCATTAGAGACCTGTTTCTCCTAATCAAAAGAAAAATTTTAAATCCTAAATGTTCCAAATAGAAAATTATCAACCACCTGTGGTGAAAACCACTCAATGTGCCATCATGTAACCATTGATACTATGTCTCTGTTGAATTAACATAAACAGAAGGAAAGACTTTTATGTGAGAATCAGCAAGAACCAAGATTATAGATGCAGCGTAATAATCTCTGGCAAGTAAAACAAAACCAACAGGAAATGAACAGAAAAAAGGCTGGAAGGAAGTACATCTGTATCAAAGCTTTCTGTGTAGAGAAAAATGGATGATTTTTTTCTTATTATTTTTCAGGCTTCTCTAAATTTTCTTTAAACAGCATCTGTTATTTTCAGAAAGCAAAACAGTTCCAATTCCAGTTCATTAAAAAAAATAAATAAATAAACTCTACCCAGCCTTCAAATCCCACCTGAGATACAAGCTTCCTGGCAGGACAGCCTTATCCCTTACCCAAAGGTGTCCTCTCAGCCCTCAGACATTCTCCCTGCCCTTGGGGAGCTTTGAGTTTAGAGGAGCATCTAGGAACCGATGGGCATAGCCCACAGGTGGCGGTGGAGGGCAGTGGGGTTGGCCTCACCTGGGCCACCTGGTCAGGGGCCTCCCCTGTGGGGTGAGAGCTGGTGTCAGTTGCTGGCCCAGGCCTCTGGGTGGCTCCATCTGCCCTGCGTTGGGAGGCCACCCTGCCCTGCCCTGCCCTTTCAGATGACCTCCTCTCCAGGCAGGCAGTTGTCAAGGAATAACTGGGCCAGGAGGGCCTGGAAACACCTCTTCTCTTTCTTCTGTCTGCCTCCTTCCCTGGAGGCAGAAAAAGACCTCTATGTGCCCCAAGTCCCTGCATGTTGGCAAAGAGAACCATGCTGGGAATAGGCTCCCATTAGCACAGAGAATGTCAGAGGTCTGGAACATGTGTCATAGGTAGGAGCAGGACAAAGTAAGCACCTCTGCACACTTTGAGGGTAGGTAGGATAGAATCTGAAGCTGATGAGGAGAGCTTAGGCTGTGAGTCCCTCTCCTTGTCCCACACTATGGGGCAGCCCCTGTGAGGCCCCTTCCCTCTGGCTCTGTATTCCCATGCATCTGGGTGCATCTGGAACTGGCCTTGGCGCCCCTCCTATGCGCCCCCCAGCTGGGGTGGCCAGACCTTGGCTGTTATGACGTCAAGGGAGCCGTTTGGTTGGGCTTTGCAGAGGCGTGATGGGAAGTTTTATTGACCAGGCCCTGCAGTCTGGATTTTGTCTAACACAGCTGTCTGTGCTAGCTCCCAGGAGGGGTGAGAACATCCAGCCACCTGGCTGGGTGTGCTGGGAACTAGAGGCCGCCATGGGGGCCTGCCTTGGGTGGGGGCGGGGAGTGGACAGCTCAGTGGACTCACTCCACACAAGGGCCTGACATCCTGACCGTGGGGACAGAGACTCCTATCGCCACTGTCCCATTCCTGGACCTTCCCTGGCTGGGCCTGACCACAGTGAAGGGGCTTCAGAAACCTGGGCAGTGCCCTCAGGGCCTCCCTCTCTCCTTCCCAGGCCCCATTGAGCCTGACTTTCCTCACAACCACCTAGGATGGGCAGGAGGTGTGGGGAGGATAATCCTCTGTACTGTTGTCTTAATGCTCAAGCAATGAGGTGTGAAATTCTGTGTTTCCAAAATTTGTTATCAGCCTCGCTCTGTTCTCTCCATCCGGCTGTATTGAGAAAATTTGGGAGAAGTGGTGTGGTTTCTGTGACATGAATTATGACAAGCGTGTGGCTCCGTGGCTGGGAGAACTCAGGCCTGAGAGGAATTTATCACTCCGGAGAGAGCCTTCAGCGGGCTTCATTAGGCTGAAAACGATAATGAATATCTTCCCCTTACCTGTTTTCATTAATAATGGCTGCTCTCTTATCTTTTTGCCACACGTAGCATTCTTTTAAGAAATGTATACATGCCAGGGAGAAAAACGGGGCAATTGTCCTCCCGCTTCCTTCCTCCCCTTCTCCCCCTTCTCCCCCTCCTCCCCCTCTTCGTCCACGCTGGTGCCGGCAGGGGGCGCAGTGGGCTCACCGAGAGCGGGAGGCGGCCACAGCAGGGCAGTTGTCCTGCCCTTCAGGGGGATACACAACTGGGGCAGTGGCAAGCTAGAAGTCCAGAAACGGAGGGAGAGTGAAGCCTTCTGGAAACTTCTAGGCCCTCACCACCTTCTAGGTCTCTTCTAGCTATGCTTGAACTTCAGCCATATGCAGGCCTTTTCCAACCATTGATCTTTTTCACTCCATTTCTTTTTATTTTAGAAGTTGTTTAAATTATAAAATCGGCACTTCACGTGGTCCTCTTTTTTTAAGTGCAAAGCGATTCTTCCTGCTGCTGCAGCTCCCAGCCCACTCACCAAAGACCAGCACTAGTAACGGTTTCTCATGTAATCCTCTGGAAATGTCCGTGCATGTGCAAACGTATAAATAGAAAAGTGGGTAAGTATATATTCTTTTTCACTTTACATAAATGAGTTTGCTTTATACGCACGGTTCTGCAACTCCTTTTTTTTCAATCTGACAATGGATCTAGGAGACATTCCAACCATACAATCTCCCTGTGAAAAGGAAGGTAGCAAAGCAAAGGGGAGAGCGAGTGTGGCCACAAAGGGTGAAAATGCTCTCCAAATTTTTATTCTGGGTTGTTACCTCCCACCACCCTGTCCTTCAGGTCCCCAGCCCTTCCTGTGCGGGCCCTGCACTTCGGTCCCCCTCCCTGCTCAACTGGGCCTATCTAGGCCCTCTCTGTGGTTTCCGCTGTTGCGCTCTCTTTCCTCCACCATGGCCGCCAGAGTGACCGCTGCAGCTTTTTAAAGTTCTGACCTTGTCTTTCTCCTTCTCAGAGCCTATACAAGGCTTCTCCATGACTGCCCAGTGGCCTGGCATTCAGGACCCTGGGCTGGGCAGCCCCTCCAACCTTTGGCCTCCTCAGGGACAGCTGCTCCCCTCACTCTTCTGGGTCTCTGACTTGGTTCCCAAAATAGCCAAGTACGTTGGCACCCTGGCCTTCCCTGGCTCAAGCTTGCACTCCTGCCGGGAAGACTTCCCCCTCCCCTGTATTTGGCAAATTCATTTGTACCCTTCAAGGCCCATCCCCAAGGTCACCTCCACTGGGAAGCCTTCCAAAGGCTCTCAGGCCCTGCCTGGCTGCCTTGGCACTCCCACGGCTTGGATGGTGGGAGAAGCCTTTGCCTGGCCTGGTCCTGGGCTGCCCCTCCACTTGGGGCTGCTACACTCAGGCTTTCCTATCTCTCATGGGCCTGCCAGTTTCCTCTGAGTACCCATGAGGAATCTAGAGGTTAATTCCGTATCATCCCCACTTTATAGTTACGACTGCAAAGCTCAGAGAGGCATTCATGGCAAGCCCCTAGGCCCATAGTCTGTCTGTCTGTCTGCTTTTTCCACCTTGCTCTCCCTTTACAACACCCCAGTTTCATTTAGCAAGGACTGGCTCCTTGGGGTGGCACTGAAGGAAGACATGCCTGGCTGAGATCTGTCCTCAGGATCCCAGGCCAGCTAGTCTGGCGCCTTGTGGGAGTCCCTGATTGGGCAATTGTACTCCCAGGCCCCTGAGCTGCTGCTTTGCCCGCAGTCCAGCTGAGGGGCCTCTGCCTTCCTCAGGAGCCCCTAGAAAAAGGGGCAGCCAGGAACTCCGTGCCGTGGGTGCCTGGGCCAGCCCCTGGAAGATAAGCTTGTGTTTTGACTAGTGGCAGGGTTGAGGAAGGGTCCTCAGATAGAAGGAATGACAGGAACTGAGGCTTAGAGGTAAAAACTCATAGGCGGGTAGGAAATGAAAAGCATTCAGTGCTAGGAGTAGGAATGCTCCCTCAGCTGGGAGGGGACGCGGAAAGGTGGGTAGACCTTCTCTGCAGGCTCACTTGCTAAGCACACTAGGACTCAGCTGTTAGCACAGGGTTTCAGAAGGGGAGCAGCTACCAGGGTCTGGGTGGTTTTGGATGTTGTGGTGAACAGCCACAGGGCCAGATGGGGAAACTGAGGTTTGGGAAGTGATGGTGGTGCAGTGACAGCTTGGCAGTGGCCCAGAGCACCTGTGTGTCCCACAGGCTTGCTCCCTGCTTGTCCACAGGCTCCCAGTAGCCTGTCTCTAGGCCATGGCCCCTGCCCGTGGGCCACAGGGGCAACATGAAGGAACATAGCAGCACATGGGTGCTGGGGCCCTCTCATCACTTGTTCCACGGTCACAGTCTTCAGACTTGCTAATTAGTCAATAACTACACGCCCTGAGAAATGTGCCTGTCTTGATTACACGGTCAGCTTTCCAGCCCTTGGTTTTGCTTCTTTCCCGGCAATGTTGGGAGAAAAAACCAGCAGCCTTCCTTCTCTCGAGGAAGAGTCACCCGCAGATGTTTTTACAAAGTCAGGGCCAGAGAACATATGAATAAATGCCACCATTCATGTTTGCAAACCCCTCCCTGCCAGCTTCTGTCTTGACAAGCAGGGGGGCCGAGGAGGAGGCAGGCAGATGTGGAACCTGGGAATGTGGCCAAGGGCTTTGTTCAAGACAGTTCCCTATCACAGGCAGGACTAGGGAAGCTCTGTGACAATTGGAGGCTCTGGGTGCCCATAGGCAGGCCTCACTGGCCAGTCATCGCCTGGCCTCCCCCAAACAGGTGGCCTGGCTCTCAAGGTTGCCCAGGGAGAGGGTCCCACCCATGGGAGAGGCTTGGTTACCCTAAAGGTCAGCTAGAACATTCCTAATTATTGTAATAATGACAATTAGGACAAGTAGTGATAACCTGGGTCCGTGTTCTGTTCCCAGGCTTCCCTCTCACCCCAGCTTTCTGTGGCCTTGCCAGAGCCCTGAGCAGGAGACTCTTGAGAGAGGAGACTCACCCCCATCTCACAGATGTGCATACTGAGGCCCAGTGGACTTCAAGCTACCCATTCAATGAGAGTGAGCAGCATGGGTGGACTGGGTTCTGGGTTTCCCAACCTCCAACTTTGGCTGAAACTTGATGTGAGTGTTTGTTAAGTGAGGAGCAGGTGTTTATAATGCTGGGGTCCCTGAGGGCACTTTAGGGGATGATCACCTTCAGTTGGCAAAGCCAATCCTGCCCAAGGAGGCCTGGCCACCTCCTCTCCTTTGTGTGTGTGGGGTCTCTCTGCTATATATTAAACACCTATTTGCCCTTGTGGAACACTGCAGCTTACTGAGGGGTCCTCCCCTGCAGATTGCCACTGAAGACAGAGGACTCCTGTGCTCAGGGAGCATCTGCAAGCAGCCAAGGAACTGCTGGCCCGGGGTATCCATTCCCTGGGGTGAGATGAGGGGCAAGGGAGGGAGGCTATAAAGGGCCTGAGGGTTGAGGAGATGTGAGGGCAGAAGGAAGCCTGAGGGGTTTCCTCATGACCTCCTACCTTGCAGATGAGCCAAAGGAGAGGCCCATCAGGGGCTGCACTGAGGCCACTGAGAAGAGGCCACACTTGGGGAGAAAAGCCCAGGGATACTGGGAGAGAAGTGGAAAGAGAGAGAGAAGAGCTTCACTGTGCCCTCAGCAACTGGGCACACTGAGAAAAGAAAGTGAAGAGAGAGAGAAAGTGAAGCCAGGGTCTCATGGGATAGGTGGCAATCAGGCTTGAGCAGCTGGCCTTGTAGGAGGTGGGAACACACCTTCCACTTGTCCCAAGCACTACACATCAGAGAGTGATGTCTAGCTGTGAAGGGGACTTCCTGGAGGAGGCGGTGGTCTGAGATATGGCCAGGCTGCAGGGAAATATGTTCTGAGTGGGCCCTGCTGCAGCCCGTGTGCCACTGACTCCCTGGCTTCCAGGACCCAGATGCTTTGCTGTCCTGAGTTTGCAGCAAGGAGTGGCCCCAGGAGGGAAGGGCCCTCCCTCAGGATGGAAGAAGCCAGGGAGGCTTCTCTCTGCAACCTTAGAGTGGTGTTTTAATTAGTCAAGTCTTCAAATCATTGTTTACTGCTCCCCACACATGAAGGGTTTATTAAAAGCTGGGCCAAGTTAAAAATACTAGCAACAGGGATGTGCAGGCCGAGGGAGCTGCCGAGACAGGCGCCCCGAACCACAAGGAAGCTGCGGCGGCTCCTCCCGGGGGAATCCCTGCCCACGTCCTGTCGGTGGCCCAGCTGGCAGACAACCCGTCAGCCTCATGGAAGGAGACTGGGCGGCCACTCACAGCTGTGCCAGCTTCACTCTGCCTGCAGCAAGCACCAGTGAATGACCAGGCCTCATACCTCTGGGTGTCAAAAAGTTCTGGGCGGCGTCTGGGCTGGGTGGGAATGGGACCCCCGTTCCCTCCCTTCCTTCCAGGAGCTTCCTGTTCATGGGAAGCCTGTGCAGTGTTAGACACATCCAGTCACCCAGCCATAGCCCTCAGAGTCATCATGACAGGAAGGAGCTTAGTGGCCAGCCCCACCTGTCAGGGGCACTCAGAGAAGCTCTCCACAAAGAGGTACCACTCTATGGGGGTAGGGTCACCATAGCTGGACAAGGGGGGAGGGCATCTCAAATGAAGCCCAGCATGAGCAAGGTCAGAGGGCATGGGTGTGGTTGCCTATGTCTTGGTCAGGGGCAGGTCCAGGTCTTAGCAGTCAGGGTGAGGTGCTGGCTGGCCTTCATACTCCTGGCATGGGGAGTGCCTCTGTAGGGGAAGCCTGCAGTGCCTTAGGAACGAGTCCGCCACACCTGACTCACCCAGGTCTCCAACAGTACTCTAGAGAGAATGAATGGATCCTGGAAGTCACGGAGCCTGGAGCCTCAGCTCCACTGCCTTTCTAAGAAGGAACCAAGAGAAGCGCTTCTATGACACTTATGGGAGTCCTCAGGGTTGGAACAGTGGCAGAAACTGAACTGAGACAAGCATTAAGGCCAGCAAAGAGTAATACTATTTCACGCACAGCCCTGGTGAGAGGTTTTTGCTCTGTCTCAGTTTACCTATTTGTATAATGACGAGAGTGATAGCATTCCTTTTTATTTATTTATTTTTGAGACAAAGTTTCACTTTGTCACCCTCAGTAGAGTGCCATAGCATCAGAGCTCACAGCAAGCTCAAACTCTTGAGTTCAAGCAATTCTCTTGCCTCAGCCTCCCAGGTAGCTGAGACTACAGGCACCTGCCACAAGGCACAGCTATTTTTAGAGACAAAGTCTCACTCTGGCTTAGGTTGGTCTTGAACTCTTTAGCTCAAGCAATCCACTCGCCTTGGCCTCCTAGAGTGCTGGAATTACAAGCATGAGCCACTGCATGGGTCCAGTGATAGCATTCTTGAATGCTATGAATGAATTCTACAACCCCATCCATCTATTCATCCATCAAGTATTCACTCAACAAACACTTCCTGGATCCTTAAAGCATTGGCCCAGGCACAGAGGAGAATCACATATGAGCTGGGGCCTTCAGAGCCGTCCTTCCACTGCCCGAAGCATGAAGTGGCTCCCTGGCCACTAAGGCAGACCTTGACACATTCTGGGTTCTAAGGAGTAAGTAAAATGAGTTTGAAATCACTCTGAAAGTTACCAAGTGCAAGGCCGGATGCAATGGCTCATGCCTGTAATCCTAGCACTCTGAGAGGCCAAGGCGGTAGATTGCCTGAGTTCACAGGTTCAAGACCAGCCTAAGCAAGAGTGAGCCTTGTCTCTAAAAATAGCTGGGCATTATGGCAGGAGCCTATAGTCCCAGCTACTCCAGAGGCTGAGGCAAGAGAATCATTTGAGCCCAACAATTTGAAGTTGCTCTGAGCTGTGATGCCACAGCACTCTACTAAGGGTTACAAAGTAAGACTCTGTCTCAAAAAAAAAAAAAAAAGTTACCAAGTGCAATGAATGCTCTGTAAGGACACTCAGCAGCCTTCCTTAGCTGTCATGTCCAAGAACGTGTGATGGCAGCACACCTACTATGTCCCAGACGGCTGCACATCGCCCGCCCCGGCCCCTTGGGGTGCAGCTAACTCAGTTACAAGTTTATCAGATTAGTGGAGGTGTCGGTTCAAATCCTCATCGTGCCACCAGACCAGGAACCGCAGAGGAACAAGATCGCGTTCTCCTCATTCAATTAATCAATTATACCCTCGCTTAGCATCTGCAGCCTCTCAGCCTGTAAACACCCAGGAGTCTCTCCCATCTTTAAATGAAAACTCGAGTGCACACACATGCACTTACACACATGCACCCCTCCCCAGCCTCTAGATCCTTCTGTAGCTCTCTGCAGCTGGTACCTTTCCCCTCCTGCCCTGGAGGCATCCACCTGAGTGGCTCCCATGTTCATCTTAAGTGATATCCCTGGGTACTGGGGACCGATGGCAACAGCCTTCCTCCCCTCTTTTCTCTCTTGGTGTCTGAGATTCCTTTTGAGAGTCTGTGGACATCATGGGAGTAGCTGGTACAGTTACAGGGGCTGAGATTACAGGGCCAAGAGAAGAGGCTGAGGCTCCTTCTTCTGTTTCCTTTGTGAACTCTTCATTCCCATTCCTCAGATGCTGAGGTCTCAGAGGTTTCTTTTCCCAGTCTCTGCATTCACCTTCTTCCCTCCACCCTTCTACTCTCCACCACCATGGCTCACCTGGACTGTCCTCTGACCCACAGACCATCTTTTCTGGTCCATAGCTCCCCTTCCCCCTCTCCCTGCCCCTTGACCTAGGCCATCAAGGCAACAAGCTCACAAATCTGTCTTGACCCAGGCTGCCAGGTGTGGTGTGCAGGTGAGAAGTCAGAGCCAAGGAAGATCAAGTGGGAAAACTGAGGCCCAAAGAAAGGAGAGGCTTTGGCCCAAAATGCTGAGGACTTCACCCAGATTTTGGCACTAGGCCTGTGGCAGTAGCTCTTCTGCTGACTTTTTGCTCTTGCAGATGTCAGCCCAGGCTAAGTGGCTAGGGTGCTGCCCACCTTCATGGCCCACTAGGGTTCCTCCCTTTCTAGGGGGCTGCATCTACACCTGGCATTCAGCAGCCTTAGTCTTGGCAGACCTTCCTGATAGAGGCCTTTGAAGAGAAAGAAAGACTTGCATCCTAGAGTGGCAGCCTCCTGGTTGGGTGACCAGCACAGCTGACTAGGGCTGCCTCCTTGGTGTGAGTGCCACAGAGGCAGCCTGTGCAGAGGCAGGGGCTGAAACTGCCTCCCGTGTGCCCTGCTCCAAGCTTATACACACTCCAAAGCAGTGAGGGTCAGGGGCATGAAGCTGGGGCTCCAGTCAGAAGGCCTGGGTTTAAATCCCAGCTCTGCCTGTTAGAGGCTCTTTTAGCCTGAGTTTCCCCTACTGAGAAGGAGACACTTGAATTCAGTGATGCTTCGGTTTGTGTGGGCTCTTTTCCTTTTATCCCCTGCAAAACCACCCTCCACCCTCTGCCCTTGATCATGTACCTGGCTGCCTGCTCCTGAGCGTCTACATCAGCTAGATCCAGCTAGGTGGGGAAGGTGACATCAGCTTCCCTGGGTGGGCTGGAACCTGCTCAACCAAAGGTCATGCTCACCCACCTTCTCTTCCCTTCTCTCCCAGTTTCTAGTTCAGGTAAACGCACTCTTCTCCCAACCCGACCCGCAGGCCTCTGAGGTGACTGGGCCTGCTGTTGCCATTCTGGTTTCCTTACACCCTGCCCACATCTCTGTAAATAGGCTCTTTATTAAATGCTCTTCGAATTAACCATCTTGTTGCACCATCTGCTTCCTGCTGGGACCCTGCCTGAATCATACAGGCCTCACTACCGTTCCTGGTCTCCTTGTTAACTCAAGCTGTCAAGTGAGGAGGGAAGAGGTTGGGCACAGAGCCCCAGGAGTGGCCCCCAACCTATGGAAACTATTCTGGCTTATATGTGTGGCTCTAGGACACGACAAGGCTTTCAGTGGGCCTACAGGACTGCATTTAAGGGCCCTACACCTGCCCGGTGACTGACCCTGAGTACCCCTTGCAGTGTGCACACCCCCGCCCCACCCTGCCAGCATTCTCAGCATCCTCATATTACAGACAATGCTGGAACCAAACCCTGAGTGCCCACTAAGCACCCAGTGATGAGCAGGAGCTTCCCATCTAGACTCTTGTCTCTCCCTAGTCTTCCCATCTAGGCTCTCATTTCATTCTTCTAGATCAGGTGACCAACCCCACGATGAAATAGAACTCAGAGGGCCCAAACCATTTTCCTAAGCTCACCTGGCACCCACCCCCATCTCCCCTGACTCCTACCCTCAATTTCCTCCTGCTACCTTGCCTTGCATAAAGAAAGTACTAAATATATTTTTTTTGAAAAGTATTGAATATGCTGAAAACACTTCTCCAGTTAGCAGGAAATCACCCTCCCATCATAAAAACCACAGTTAGAATGTGCCAGTGGGGTCCCATCCGTGCCATATATGGATCAATTGGGGTCCTGTCACTGGCCACTGACAGCTAAGGCTGCTGCCCAGCCGCTCGTGGAGAGAAAGCAGAATTAAGTAAAATACAATCAGAAATAATTGGCCCATCCAAGAAAGGCAAGAAAAAAACCACTGAAAAGAAACAAAGTCTAAAGGCCGAAGGCAAATCTTTGGAAGGAAAAGCATCTCCCCAGGATTTGTAAGACCATTTTTGATCTTCAAGCCCCCATCCCTGCCAAATGCTTCCTTATCGATTCCTTGGTAAGATGGTGCAGTTCAATTTCCACAAATACTCAATGAGAACCTACTGTGAACCTAACCCTGAGCTTGGAACCCAGGGAGAACTGAAACGAATTGGGGAAGGGTAGATTTCCTCTCCCTCTCCTCTGCTCTCCCTTCTTTCCTCTCCACCCTCCCTCTCTCTTTCCCATCTGTGAAGGGTTTAGGCAAAAGTCTGCTGTAGATATAAGTGCATTTAGAATGACACTTAGAATGACTCCAGCCCCACAGACCCAGGGTAGTTGGGAGGTGTACCCAGGGTTGATGCTGTTGTGAGCAGGCAAGGCTAGTGGCTTAGGCCAGGAGGTGGTGGCCAGAATGAATATGGAGAGATGGACTGTAACGCCACTGTGGAGGTACTGGCTCCAAGATTTAGAGCCTGTGTACACAGACAGAGGTGCGAAGCCAGGGGAGAAAGGAGTCTAAGATCCCTGGAGGAGGCCTGGGTGATGAGATGTGGGAGACCATGGTTTTAGACAGCCCCTCAGAGGAGATGTTTGGGGGGCAGCCAACATTTCTCCTGGGGTCTCTCTGAAACCATCAGTGGCAAAAGAGGTGTTTGCATCCAGGCTCCCAGCTTTGGAGTAATAAAGGCAGTGAGGGCAGGATTCTGTAGTCCGGACCTGCAGACAAGTGGGCAGGATGGGGGCTTGGAGATTATAAATTGTCAATGCAGGGAGAAAAGAGTAAAGAGAAAATGAAATGGCGAGAGAATGTAGCCAGACAAGGAGCTGTCTTGCTGTTTTCCCAGATTCCCTGACACTGAGTCAGGGGAGAAAAGACCCCCTCCTCAGTTACAGCCAGAATCCTACTCTTGTGTCATGATTTCTTCTCTGTTTTGAGTCTGTGGGCTTTTTGGTCAGACCTCAAATAGGCCCATTTAAACAAAGGAACCTGGGGGTTCCTCAGGGGATGTTTTGTGATCAACTTTCATAGTCCTTCTGGTGAAGCATCACTCCCCCACGTTCTAGTCTTGCTTTGCCAATTCCTTCCTGTGTGACTCATGAAGAATGGCTCAGCCTCTCTGGGCTGTAGCTCTATGGCTGAGAGAAGACCCCCCACAGCTGCAGGAGGAGGAGGAGAAGGAAAAGACATTTCTATGCAGGAACCAAATTAAAGCCCCTTATAAATAGACCAAACTCGAATTTGGGTACTAAGCAACCTCATGGTGGGTAGGGGAACTGGGTCAATTCAAGCTGGGTGTCCCCTGCCCTCCACCCCTGACTGGAGCCTGGCTGGGTGCAGACAGTTAGGTTGAGCCTCTGGAGGCTCAGACTGTCGCCATAGGAACAGGATCAGCGAGAGCAGCTCAAATGGTGCTTGGGGGCAGGTGGACAGGGGAGGTGGCGTTGGGGGGCGTTAGATGTGGTATCAACATAGCTGCCCCTCACATTTCTCTCTTCTGCTGGGGAGAGAACTAGGTGAGGGGCACTGCTGCAACCTCAGGGTCTCTCCCTTTGGAAACCCCAGTATGGGGGTCAGTAACCTCTGGAACCCAAAGATCAAAGGTGGCAAGAGGACGGCTGGCTGGGAAGGGCCACCAGGCTGTGGCCAGTTGCTAGGATGCAGGAACTTTCCGAGGGACCCATGGTAACCCTCTGAGAACACATCGCACCTCATTTATTTATTCATTAATTCACTTAATCCATAAACACCTCGAGAGCAGCACTGCAAACCTCTGGCTACCAGGCACAGGGCTGAGCAAGAAGCTTCTGGCCCTCCTGGGGTCAGACACATGCAAAATCCATTAATACAAGCAAGAAGATGTGTTCAAGGCAGAAGATGGTGCCGTGGGTGGATGGGGTAGGGAGGTGGGGAAAGGACCTGGGGTGAGTGGACTAAGACTAAGGTGGCAGGAGCCTACTAGGAGAGAAAAGAACAAACTTGTGTGGCTCTCATCACCCACATGGGCCAGTCCCCTCCTTCACAGAAGATCTTTAGCAGCCTGGACAAAGTAGCAAACCAAAAAGATTTTTTAAAAAATATAATTGAATGAAACTGCTAATGCTTTCTCACAAATAAGAAGGAAAACAAGTATAGTATAGGAACATCTTAAATTCCTCGAGAGCTCTATGTTTTCACATCCCTAAACTTGACAGCACTTCCTGCCAACAGGTGTGGAGGGCCAAGCTGAGATTCACATCATCCCTTTTGCAGGCACAGATGCAGTGCTGTGGCAAGGCTGTGATTCTGACGCTGTCACCCGACAGGCTCCTACGCTGGGACCAGGAGGGGTGGGGCTCATCTTTCAGGGGTTCTGAAATTGAGAAGATAATTTCTGCTATGGCTAAAGGAGGACTTCTGTTAGCTCACCGGCACTCTGTGTCTGAAAGTCCCACCAGCTGGGCCCCTCTAGGAAGGTGGGAAGGAGGATGGAGTGCTAGGGGTGGGGGTAAGTCGGTGGCTCAGCATGACTCCAAGACTGGTATCAAGCCTGGGCATGAAATGTCCATAGGCTGACCCTGGACTTGTTCCATGGACTCTGATTGCCAGGTCAGGGGAAACTGTAGAATGTTTAAGAACAGTTCAGAGAGATTTATGTCCAAAATGTTGAAAGTTTCACAACATTCTCCAGCCCCATTCTTTTTTTTTTTTTTTTTTTTGCAGTTTTTTTGGCCAGGGCCGAGTTTGAACCCACCACCTCTGGCATATGAAGCTGGCACCCTACTCCTTGAGCCACAGGTGCTACCCCACCAGCCCTATTCTTTACCACACTGGCTTTGCCCTTGTTGGAGCAACTAACACTTTCAGCCACCTCACCTGTGTGACATCCCCCTCCCCATGCCTGCACAGCAGTTCTCTCCCCTAAGAAGTCCCTCCATACTGGCAGTGCTCTGGAGAATTCCTCTGGATCCTTGCTGTGTGACCCAAGGAGAATGGCTCGACCTCTCTGGGCCCTAGTATCCAGCTCTGTGACTGAAAGGGGAATCCTCAATGCTGCAGGTAGAGGAGGAATGGATATTTCTGCACTGCCCCTCCCAGAAGTGTGCTCTCCCCTTCTCCAGGTGCACCCAGCCTCCCCTTTGCTCACCTCCTCGGCCCTCATAGGCTTAAGGCTTAAACCTCGGAGGTTTCTAAGCATTAGGGCTCTCAGCTTGAACTCTTTGAGATGAGGGAATACCTTGCATCCATAATTGTATACTCCCTGCCCCCTGCCGAAGAGCCCCCAAGCAGAGGTATACCGTAGGAACTCAGTTTATGCTGAACAGGTGTAAGATTACATTTAAAGAGGTGAGCCTCTGTTTTATGGAAAATTAACTGCTGGGAATTTCTGATGAAGAATTAGTGTACTTTTCGGCTCGGCGCCTATAGCTCAACCGGCTAAGGCGCCAGCCACGTACACCAAAGGTGGCGGGTTCGAATCCCCAGCCCGGAACCGCCAAACAACAATGATGGCTGCAACCAAAAAAAATAGCCGGGCGTTGTGGCGGGCGCCTGTGGTCCCAGCTACTTGGGAGGCGGAGGCAGGTGACTCGCTTGAGCCCAGGAGTTGGAGGTTGCTGTGAGCTGTAATGCCACGGCACTCTGCCCAGGGGGACAGCTTGAGGCTCTGTCTCAAAAAACAAAACAAAACAAAACAAAAAACAAACAAACAAAAAAAAGAATTAGTGTACTTTTCACCAAAACATTTACAGATAAGCTAAATGATGAAAAGACTCCTTTTTTCTGAGGTCCCTGCTTCCCCCTTCTGCCTCCTCCCCACTTGGCGGTGAATTTACCTACAGGTGTGGAGGTGGGGTGCGGAATTGTCATAAACCCCTCCAGAGGACCCCTGAGAGCTCCCCACGCAGGCATGACTCAGTGGCGCCCTTTAAGAGGATAATTTGATTGATGACGTGGACAATTAGACTTGTGAACCTGACATCCCTGTTGCTTCCAATGGTGAGGAAGGAAGTGAGAAGTCTATTTTTGAATCACATCATCGATGATGAGAAATTAGTTCTGTTCGGGGGAGAAGTGCGACCCCTCAGAAGCCAATGCTAAGTAGGCACGCAAACCAGCAGCTGTCCAGAGCCTTCTCTCTGATTGAACTTGAAACCCAGCCGTCATGTTCTCGAAAATGTACCAGGGTGTGCCTCTCATTTCCCTCCATTCTCCACCCCCGGGCCCTCTCCCCTCAGCAGGAAAAAAACAAGAATTTCTTTCTCCATAGGTGAACTTTAGGCTTGGGAAAATAATCGGAGGGGTGGCAGCTGAACACCTGTTTGGTGTTTGCAGGAAACTCCATAACCCCTAAGGTTGCCAAGCTGTCCTCTTCGCAGAGGAGGACAGGGCCTTCCCACTCCCTCCAGGCCCTGTGAGCTCTTATTGCTCATAGGGGTGGTGGTGGGGGGGGGGAGTGATGAGTCGAAGACTTGGCACTCAGACTTGAATCCCAGCTCTGCTCATTAGCATGCATCTCCCTGGGGGTCTCCAAGCCTCAGAGTGCTCATCTCTGAAATGGGCTTTATAATCCCCACCCTGCTGAGGCTGAGAGGAGCCTCCGATGAGATAGGGCTAAGTGGCAATCCAAATCTGAGGGGGAAGTCAGAAAGAAGCAGAAAAGGCAGTGCCTGCTTTCCTATAAAGCCCCTAACCTGGGAACTGTGGTATCTAGGTGGGGGAGAGCACACCCCTCCCGCAGCTGTTTGTAGGATATTACAGCTCCAGGACTCTAACTAGGTGGTAAATGAACAGCCCCTTTGGGCAGAAGAGTGAGTAGGACCACAGGAAGCTCTTGTCCTTTCTTGAAGGGAGAATGGAGACTGTTTATGGGGCAGAGTCTCAGTTTTCTGTACTATACCCACTAGGACCAGATCAGTGGAGGCTCAGACACCTCCAGAAAAACACAACCCTTTCTGGAAAGAAACAAAGCCTCAAGGAATGGTGGAGGGTGGGTGAGGGCTGCAGAGCAGATTGGGAGGTGGGTGAAGTCCCAACTGCCCTACCCCTTACTGTGCTTGCTCAGGACTAGCTAGTCTCAGAGGCCCCGGAGCTCAACCCTGCTGAGCTTCTCTGATCAACGATTCTGCCTTTAATCAAGGGCTGGCTGGAGGTGGAGTTAGGGTTTGGAAAGGGGGTAGGGGGAGAGTATTAGAGGGCAAGGGTGGAGGAGGCAGGAGGAAAAGGCTGGAGACAACATTTTTTTTTTTTGGTCTCCCAGAAAACTTTCCCCCATCACCAGCTCCTCTGCTATCCCAATGAAGCCCAGTGAGCTGGGCAGATTCCCCTTGCTTTCAGCTCTTGCCCTGGCATGTGGGGGGTTGGTTTGGGGCCATACGCAGAGCTGCTCAGTTTGGGAAAGAGCCAAGCTCGGTGGAAGCCCAGACTCTGTGTTCCAATCTAGCTGCACAGTTGACAGTCCAGTCCCTGATCCTGCATAGATTGCCTGCTACACCATGCTGTGATGACAAGTGGGCCATGTGCCTCACCTGTGTGATCCCAGGGGTCTGCACACAGAGCATGTCTCTCTAGAGGAGGAGGGAGGAGGGAGGGATGCATAGAAAGAGGAGGGGGTGCCCTACTCCTCCAGCCAGAGGCTCTCCAGCCCCCAGGGTCTGCTTGCAAACAGCAGACGGTGCTGGCTTCTCCCCAAGGGACTAGATTGGCATTTTCATGTTTTCTGTGACAGTCACCAATCTCCCCTCCCTACTGCTCCTAAGCTACCCTTTCTCAGCGTCTGCTTGCTGAAAAGAATTCTCTGGCCTCCTAAATTTACAAATGCTTTATTGAGACTAGAGCAAACCAATAGAAAGCTCTTGTCTTATAGGTCACGTTAAACAGCAAAGTCCCCTCCCCTCCCCAAAACAGTCCTGTAGGGAGTCCTCCAAGAGGGCCCAGGTCAGAAGATTGCTTGTACCTCTTGCTCTAGCTGTGTGGGGTCAAAGGCCCTCGCTGCAGCTGTTGGAGGAAGGGGCTGTGGCCAGGCATTGTAAGCACAGTGTTTTTCTGCTTATAAAACCCCGACTTCCCTTTGGGGACAGGTGTGGCATCCCTGTTTACAGATAAGAAAACAGGACTCATAGAAGTAAGTGACTAGTCCAGGGGCCTCAGCAGGCATGGGATGGAGATGGGATTAGAAGCAGATGTCCCTTAGCCAAAGGAGTGCCCTTTCAATTTAAGCCTCTGACATTTGGACTGACTCCCTTAGGTGAGAATGCCCTCCCCTGGCATCCCTCCTTTTCCCAAACTGGGAAGGCTGTGGGTGAGAAAGAACCTCGGTGGGGAAGGGAGGAACCTACGTAGGGGGCACACTTGATGGCCACTGGGGCTCCCTTTGTGCTCCACACAATCCATAGCCCCTCCATGTGACTTTGGCTGGAGCCTGGGGAGCCTTCACTCCAGGGCACTGGTCCCAAGATCCTCTGTCCCTTCTTGGCTTCTGGCTAAGAACCCAGCCCTTCCTGGTCTGCCTGCTGCAGGGGATAATTTTGGAGGCTGAGGTCAGGGACCTCAGAGGGAGGGAAGAGAGGGAGGTGGGTCAGCGAGACCTTGGCGATTGCTACACAGTGGATATTGGGACTTCCAGGCTTGGACCTGTTGATCACTCTTGTTCTAGGACAAGGGCCTTGGGCAAAAGACCTTCCATTGCTGGACTCAAGTTTCTTGACTTGGGAAAAGAGTGCGTGAAAGAGAGTGGGTTCAGGGATGTACAGGACATCCAGTGGGCATGTGGTGGGCACCCCAACTGCTTCTTCCAGCCTGCCCCAAAGCCATTCCCAGGACCCTCCATCTATCTGGGTGCTCTGTGATAATACCAGGGAATACAAACCTTCCATAAGGGACTGGGGGTTTCCTCCAGCCTCCTTGGAGCCTGCCCAGAGCAGCTCCTGGCTCACCATACGGCTATGTGCCCACTCACAGCTGCCTTTCTGGAGCACGGATTTAGGTCCAGGGCTCCCCCTGGCCTGCCTTCCCACCAGGTATTACATGGCCTGGAGGCCAAAGAACTCGCCTTGTAGGGTCAAAGTAGCAATGATCTTCTCTTCTAAGCACTGTGAGGAAGGGGAAACCATGAACTGGGGACGGGGGTGGGGGTGGGGGAGAACAGTCACCCACTCCTTCTACCTAGGAGCTATATGCAATTTATGCAAATTAGGGATTACAAATGACCCACCTAAAGATCTCCTGACCACTTAGTACCCTTCCCAGGGATGTTAAACACATTTAATCCCCTTCCAGCCTTCTCTCTCCTTACCCTCCTGAGCCTCAACATCCAGACAGGGGAGGAGGAGGGCTGCTGAACAGAGTGTAGGGCTCTCTGCTCTGGCCAGCCCAGCTCTAAGCAGAAACTAAGGTTGGGGGCTGCCGGGAGGAGGGATGCCTGTGAGTGTTCCTTCTCCCCAGGGGTTCTTCAGGAGGGCTCTAGCAGAGTCTCCAGCATCCCCCATCCCCACACCCTGGAGATCACAGAGTGAAGGCCTCCTAGTGGGTCTGGAACATGTGCTGAGTGCCTGGTGTGCACCTGTGTGTATGGGTGAGAGAGCACATTTGTGAGGCTGCCCACACATGCCACTGTGGACAAAGATGGATGCAGTCGTGTGTGTTGGGTGACTGAATAGGTGTGTTTTTGTAAGCATGTGGCCAAGAGTCTATAATTTGTGAGTTTGGGGGACTGGGTATGTGTGCTTGTGGATATTGTGTGTGTAACTGTAGGTGCATGTGTGCTCAAGAGTGTGAGTGTTTGTGTTCAGGCGTGACTAAGGCTTTTACTGTGGTGCGTGTGTGTGTGTGGGTGGATGTGACTGAATGTGTGCACAGGTGTCTGTATGTTTACAAGTGTATCTGTGTGTTTAGGTGCTGCATATGGCTCTGCGTGTGCTTCTGCGTGGAGGGGGCCACTCCATGTGGAGGTTGCCCAGGGTTTTGTAACTGCGTGTGCGCTGGCCTCTCTGTGCCCATGACTAAGCATGTGGTGCTCTGGACTGTTTCTGTAACGTGTGTCTGGGTTGCAGTGTGCGTTTGTGGTGCAGAGTGTGTGTTGTTACACGTGCATCTTCATTTTCCTGCCTCCCCATGGCTGGAAATACTGAGGGCATAAGGCTTTTCCTAAGTGTTTTTCTGTGTGCGTGCTTAATTATGTGCATATTCCACATCCTTACAGTGTGTGTGTGTGCTCTTCTGGGTATCTGACCCATGGCATGAGTGCTTGGGACCTTGGCAATGAGTGTTTTGGTGTTTCTGCGAGCATTTCTGTATTCTGAGTACGCACTTGTGTTTTCCTAGGGGTCTGCGGCCCATCTGGGGTTTGGTTCATGAGACTTGTCCTGAGCGGGCCTGTTTGTGCACACCCGTGTGCTGTCCTGTGTGCGCAACGTGTGCCCAAAGTGCGCGGGGTACCTGTGCCCGTCTAGCCAAGAGTGCACCCATGTGCGCAATCGGGCTTCCGGGCCGCTGCAGTGGTGGGGGGCGGCCCCGTGGGGGG
>NW_003852415.1:26601412-26627376 GCF_000181295.1 Otolemur garnettii
GGCAGTGGAGAGCGCAGCGCAGCCCTGGCTTTCCCCTCACCGCGCACCCGCGCCCCCTTCCGTGTCCGCAACCAGAAGCCCAGCGCGGCGCCCGGAGCCGGACCTGCACCCGTGCCGCTCCCGGGACCGCGACCCCGGCCGCCCCGCGATGACCGCGACCGAAGCCCTCCTGCCCGTCCTCTTGCTCCTGCTGGCTTTCGGCCACAGCACCCATGGTGAGCCCCCCGGCGGTACGGCTCGCGCCCCCTCTGGGGAAGCCTGCGATGCCCCGCCGGCTGCCCCGTGCCCTGCACGCCCCGTCCCTCACGCCCCAACTCCCGCCCGTCCCGCCTAATCCTGAACCCAGCGCGCGGTGCCTGTTTCGCCCGCCCCGCCACCCTTGCATGCCAAGCCCAGCCCGGGGGTCTAGGGCACCAGGGGAGGTGTGGGACCCCCAGGCCCTTCCCGCCTCGCAGAAGTGGCGTTCGAAGGGGGTGTCGGTCTGCTGAAAGAGGAGGTATGGAAAAACGAGGTGATGCTGGACATCTGTAAAAATGCTCTGGGGTGCAACTTTGGGGTGTCTCTGTGTGAGTGTGGGAACACGTCTCTGGGGGCAGCGGGGACAGACTTTGCCGTCGCAGTCCTTAATTCCCAGCAGGAGCCCATCCTGAGCCCTCCTGCGTGGTGCGTTTCTGTAGGTGAGGGGCTGCGACACTTCTGTCTGCAGTGGCCATCTGTCTCTGACAGCGAGAGAGTTACCCCCTTCCCGCAGCGCCCCCCCCCCCACTGCACCAGTGGGGTTTTTTTTGGTGGGGGGCTATCTGGAAGGCTGGGGAGCTGAGGAAATGTACACAGTAGGTGCCTATTAAAGTGTTAGAATCTCTGAACAGTGTTGGAGCCTCAGTCTACCCTGCAAACCCTTGCGTCTAGTCATCATTGTTGTCGTCGTCATCTTTTTAACATGAAGAGTCTGGGTTGGGGGGGTGGAATTTGACCCCTGCACTTGGCTTAACTGCAGTGAACTTAAAAAAAAAATCTAGATGCCTTACCTGTGAGCCCATCAGGTGAATCTGTCTGGGCTTTCCCAGAGGTGAACATGTCAAAAATTTGTTCCCCTTTCAGCTCACTTTGTGAAAGTGAGGGTTTGGCTGAAGTGCCCTGGGGTCAGCATCTTGCCCTGTACTGTCTCCCATTCCTGCTTTTAGGAGGATTTGAGGTTTCATATTTTCTTTGGGGGAAAAAGGTGTCTGTTTTGTTCCTAAGAACTAGGGAGTGTAGTGTCGTCATCCCATAGCCAGGAATGTGGCAGAGAATTTTTTCCTGCGTAGTGTGGTAGAATGAGCCACATCCACGCAGAGATACGAAGTGCCTACTGTGTGCCAGGCTGGTAGGACCCAAAAGGGTTGTTGCCTCCCTTGAGGGAAGCAGGTGGCTATTAGGGAGAAGATGGACTTCTCCTTGGTCTCTGGGGCCTTGTGGGGTGAATTTTGTAACCTTTCTTGTGCCTCAGGAGCTGAATGCTTCCCGCCCTGTGACCCCCAAAATGGATTCTGTGAGGATGACAATGTTTGCAGGTAACAGTGACTCTGCAGAGGTAGTTAGTGGGGGCCAGAATCCTGGGGAGTCATGAAGTCAGGCAGAAAAAAGGAGGGAGTTTAGCTACTGCGTCACATAGCTTCCTTGGCCCTGCAGAAAACTGGTGGGGGTTGTAGGTGGGGTGGGGGGAGAAGAGAGAGGGGAACAAGGGTGGGGGGCAGCCACAGTGCCTGTCTGCTTCCTCAAAAGTGGGGTGGTAGGAAAGCCCCTTGCAGGGCGAGACCACTGCAGGGCACTGCGGCAAAACGCAGCACTCTGCCAGGCTCTCAGCGGATGGGGGGGGGTGCGGGAGGGGGGGTTTTCTGTGTCTGCCCCTCAGAATGTTCTGTCTTTAAGTTTTTTCATTCAGGTAACTGGTATTTGCTTCCTGGGACCACTGGCCTGGCACTATACAAAGACCCCCAAGGGCTCTCAGTTCACAGAACGCATCCTGAGCTCCCTCTTCACCCTTGCTGCCCCCTCATATGCCCCCATATTTCTTCACCCCACCCCACAGGTGCCAGCCTGGCTGGCAGGGTCCCCTGTGTGACCAATGTATGACCGCACCTGGCTGCTATAACGGATACTGTGAAGAAGCCTGGCAGTGCATTTGCAACGATGGCTGGGAAGGGAAACTCTGCGAAATAGGTTGGCACTCACCTTTGCTTGCAGCACGCCCTGGCCCCACATCCCTGCCTTTCTGCTCTAGTCCCTGATCTGGTGGTTGCTGTCCCCCCAACCCCCTTTTCTAACACACCAGCATAGGACTGTATTGCAATGATCTGTTTATACATCTCCTGCTGGTGCC
Source organism: Otolemur garnettii (assembly GCF_000181295.1). NCBI lineage: Eukaryota > Metazoa > Chordata > Mammalia > Primates > Galagidae > Otolemur > Otolemur garnettii. The sequence goes on from NW_003852415.1 coordinate 26,603,775, forward strand.
AAATGCCTACTCTAAGGTAGGAACTTAATTTTGCTCACCCCTGCACCACCAGCACTCAGCACCCTGAGAAAGCACTGGGGTCGGGCTTGGAGAGGCCGCTTGTTGAATAAAGAGTCACAAAAATAAACACACAGACACACACACACATGAACACAGCTGAGCGGCTGGGACCACAGACCCCAGGCAGCGTCTCCAGGTCACTGAAGCTCAGAGATGGGGAAGAACTCAAGGGTCTCAGAGCTAAGACTCGAAGAAAACCACACACACTATTAGGAGGCTGTGAACAAACAAATGGAGGAGGGGGTGAGCAGTGTTCAGTGGTGGGGAGAGCAGGAGCTGAGTCAGGGTCAGGAGGATGGGGCTGGCACTGTCAGGTGCAGGGGGAGGATGGGGGTTGGAAAAAGCTGGGAAGGGGTTAAAGTGGAGATTGGTGTTATCTGTTGATTTCATTAATTTATGCAATCTTTGTCTTCATTACCCTGAACAATTGAGAGTTGGCTGTCGCTGCATTTTCAGGCTGCAAAATGTTCGTTTGAACCCATTCTCATTTGAGAAAACCTGCCCTAAGGTCTGGGCAACTCAGTGTAGGCTGTTCTTCAGTACCTGACATTAGCAGGATGCATGGTATAAATAGGGAAACTGAGGATCAGAGACACAAAAAGGTCTGCTAAGGGATGCGTACATAGGCAGTCAGGAGAAAAACCCATCCTCTGGCCCCAGAAATGGGATTAATTTTCATCTGCGACTGCTTTTAACACCCTCCCTTAAGGAAAACATAAAAGCATATTGTTATGCCCCTTGCCTGGTATAGCCAAGGCAGCTGGACTTTCAGAGTAGAGCTCCTCCCACCCCGAATTATCTCTGGTGCTTATACCCCCCCACAAATATGGTGCAAAGTGCCCCCCCCCACACCCGCAGCTGACTCATGCTGTGGCCAGCAGCTCTGACGCCCCTCTCAGTGATAGCCGCAGTGGCTCTGAGCTGTTTGTGGAGCCAGGAGATCTCAGCAAAGACACCATTTGGGATCAGGGTTAGGGCTTTTACCCTGGAGCCCACCCTCTTTGGTATCTAAACACAGCACATCCTGCTGGAGTTTCTGACAAAAAGCCTCCCCCACTGGTGGGCCCTTGGTACCGTCCCTCCCTGCTAGGTTGATGAGGGCAGTCTGCTTAGGCACGGCTGGAGAGTCTGGGATCCCAGAGAGGAACAGCCTTTCCTCTCCTTTTTTACCCATCTTTGGGGCTGTCTGTCTCTGCCCCAGCTGCTGTCCCAGCAGAGCCCCCCTCCTCCAACCAGCAGCCTGCTCCTTGGTGCAGCTTAATCCACCCCTCCTTTGGGGGTTGGAGGCCCAGGAGGGCTGACCCTTGGCTTGCAAGGCTTCGTGTTGTGGGGAGAGCAGCACGGATGGGCTGGGGTGGTCGCAGCTCTTTAGCTTAAATGTAAGATTTTGAGTGACAGGAGAGCCAGCAGCAGAGAATTAGGAGCCCGCTGCGGAGGCGCCGTGTGCTGATGCTTTGCTGGTGCCGTCCCGTAAAGATAAATCCTCTTTATGTTCCCTTGCGCCAAGCCAGGTTTCCACAGAACGCCACAGGATAGTCCATCAACATGGCTTTGGGCTTTTCCTTCTTGATTGATTGCCATCTCCCCTTCACGAGGGAGCGGGTCTCTTTAAAACAGGGAGAAAATACACACATACTCTCACTGGGACCCCTCTCCCCAGCCTGCCTTGACTTGCTTTGTCTCTGGCTGGCCCTGGCTCTCTACTTGGCAGGTGCAGCAGCTCAAATTATAGAAAACCAAAGCTGACAGATCTCTTAGAGATCAGCCAGAGAGAGCCCCTCCTTTTATAAGTAGGGAAACTGAGGCACAGAGTGGCGAGGAGCTGGCCTCTGTTGCCACATGGCAGCAGGTTGGATACAATGCAAGAAAAAGGGCCCCTCCTGGCCCTGCTGAGAAACTGGGGTCTCCACCATCAGAGATCCCCTGCCCCAGGCCCCTGTGTTCAGCACGTCCATGGCCTGCTGAGCCCAAATAATGAAGTGTGCATGACAGGAGGTGTTAAAGGCAGTGGAAATATACCAGTGTTCATGGAAACCCGTGCTGTCAGGAGAGCGCTCAATAGTTCTAATTTCACTGCCTTCAAAAGATGCAGCCTTTTTATCATGGACCCCTTTAGTTCAGAACCTCAGAGCAGAACGGAAAGACCACAGGGAGGAGGAGGGAGTGCTGAGGCTAAACCAGATTTCTTGGTTCCCAACGGGGGTCTTTACATCTTCATCTCTACCCCTCCCAGCCTCTCTTTGATGGAATAGTAGGAAGAGCTGGTGGTTTTTCCAAGGTTTGGGCTGTCCTAGTCCCCAAATGCGAGAAGCTGGACGTGAAATCTTGTCCGCAGGAGACAGTCGTTGGGTATTCTTGGAGGGAGGGGCATGGCACCTATTGTAGGTGAGGGACATGTTGCTGGATGTGGGGTGACCTGGTACCAGGAAAAGGGCACAGCAGTTCTGGCTTGAATATCAGCAACTACGACTCTCTGGCTCATGACCTTACAGAAGGAAACCCCTTCAGCTTCCTGAGTCTCAATTTACTCCAAGGGGGGCTTACCTGTGCCTGTCACTTGTGTTAGGAGGGCATGCTAAGGTCTGGTCTCCTCCACAACCCCCTCCCCCACAGATGTCCGGGCTTGCACTTCGACCCCCTGTGCCAACAATGGGAGCTGCGTGAACCTTGAAAATGGCCAATATAAATGCTCCTGTATCCCTGGGTACACAGGAAGGAACTGTCTGAAGAAGGAAGGGCCCTGTGCGAACAATGGGTAAATATTCTTCCTGGCTGTGTGATCTAATGAATGCTGCTTTTACTTCTTGCTTTTCACCCCCTAAAGACCCTTTCAGCCTAACCCTGTTGGACCCGTGCCTGACAAAAGATGGAAGTAAGTGCTCATCCCGGCAGCCCCATGGGGGGTCTCCCTGGATGGGGTATTTATAGGGGAATGTGTCATTTCCATAATTTTTTCAAATGATCCTGAAGGCTATTTCATATTCCCCTGCTGTCCCCAAGTCCTGATGTGTGTGAATGACGGTCGATTGGGATAGTTAAATGCTGCGCAGAACCGCATAATTTTCTAAAGGCAACATAATAAGAGATCAGAGTTCAGCAGGGCCTAGGCTGTTTGTAAAACCCACTTATCATATTTTAGAGGGTGGTTTTGGGGAACAAGTGGGCTCTGCAGTTGGGTTTTCTGGGATGTGTGGGGAGGGAGTTACTAGGCTGAGGAGGGTAGAGGGCTTCAGGACACAAGACTGAGTGGGCCAAGTCTCAGCTGTTCTCAGGGGGGAGGAGGTTCTGAGACTTGTTTGTGCAGACACACAGGCCACTGCCCTGTCTTGAATCTCCCTGAGCGGTGCTTCTGGGCAGCTTGACCATGGCCCACCCATTATCTCCTTGGCTACAGCAGGCATGTCACTTTCTCCCTAGGGTGGGGCTTAGACTGGAGCAGGGGAGATCAGCACAGAGGACTTGAACCGAGCCTGGGGGTGGTAGTTGGGAGGTAGGGGTATCCCTCCTGAGCTCTAAGGAAATAGAAGCTAACGTGCACAATAAGCATATCTTGACCTGGAGTTTCAGGGTGGCATATAGAACTCGGAGTCTTCACAAGCTGTAAACAGACATTAATGTGGCTTCTGAAGATTAGTATTCAGCTGGGGGTCAGAAGAGAGGGGGTGACACCTGAACTCCATTTCTGCTTATTAGCGAGAAGGAGGAAAAAAACAACATTAAAAAAAATTTTTGGCTTTTTTCTCAACCAGACTTAGACCAGTCTATCAGAATAGAGCCCACGGTCCTTGAAATTCCACAAGCCCAGCACCCTGAGGCAGCAATGCTTATTTCTTGTGTTTATAGCCCCCTTCTTCCCTGGAGTTTTGGCATTTATCAGATGACAAAGGGCTTGCTCATTTAAAAGCACTTACATTAAATGCTCCTTGTGCTCAGCTTTGAGGAAACAGCTTTGGCTTGCAAGACGCACCCCAGAAAGGGGACTCTGTTAAACAGCTGGATTCACTATGAGAGACCCCAAGGGTTTTCTGCACAATAGGTTATAGGCCCACTCCATCGAAAATAAAAATACAAATAATGATGAAGGGTAGTGGTGGTGGATGTAGGTGACAGCAGGGTCCTGGGAGAGTGAGTGATGACACTTGCTTGGTTTTGCCATAGCTGCTAAGGGACAGAAAAAAGAGAAGGGGGCTTGCTTGCTTTAGATCTTGGCTGTCACTAACTTTTCCTCTCCCAGCCTCAGTTTCCCTATCTGTCTAGTGACTAACCATCAGTTCTCTGGTCGGAGAGATGAAATAAGAGATGGGAGAGGACATGGGCTTCCCGGCTTGGGAGGTCATGTGTGTTCCAGGTTGGCATCGTGATGGGGTGAGGTGTGCACCACCTCTCCAACAGCTGGTGAGCCCCTTGCAGGCAGGGGACACGGTCCCAGGCTCCTCCTTGTGCCTCCCTGGCTGGCATTCCCTTCCTATCTCCTTCCCTCCCTCACTTAATGTATTTTGAGCACCTGTCCTTTTGTCAGGCTGGGACCTTCTGTAGAAGTTTGCAAGGTGTCCAGAGAGAGAGACCGGGGGTCTGCCCCCACCCCATTCCTGCAGCACTGTCCTAGCCCAGCCCCCGAGGGCCCTTTACCGTGTCTCCCGTTGTGTTGCAGTTCCCCCTGCCAGAACGGAGGCAGCTGTGTGGACGATGAGGGTTGGGCCTCCCATGTCTCCTGCCTGTGCCCCCCTGGCTTCTCAGGCAATTTCTGCGAGATCGCGGGCGACAACTGCGACCCGAACCCGTGCGAGAACGATGGCGTCTGCACCGACATCGGGGGCGACTTCCGCTGCCGCTGCCCGGCTGGCTTCGTCGACAAGACCTGCAGCCGCCCTGTGAACAGCTGCACCAGCGCCCCATGCCTGAATGGAGGCACCTGCCTGCAGCACTCACAGGTGAGCTACGAGTGTCTGTGCAAGCCCGAGTTTACTGGTCCCACCTGTGCCAAGAAGCGTGCCCGGGGCCCCCAGCAGGTCACCCGTCTGCCCAGCAGCTACGGGCTAGCCTACCGCGTAACCCCTGGGGTGCACGAGCTGCCAGTGGCGCAGCCCGAGCACCACATCCTGAAGGTGTCAATGAAGAAACTCAACAAGAGCACCCCTCTCCTCACCGAGGGTCAGGCTATCTGCTTCACGATCCTGGGCGTGCTGACCAGTCTGGTGGTGCTGGGCACCATGGGAGTCGTCTTCCTCAACAAGTGCGAGAGCTGGGTGTCCAACCTGCGCTACAACCACATGCTGCGCAAGAAGAAGAACCTGCTTCTGCAGTACCACAGCGGGGAGGATCTGGCGGTCAACATCATTTTTCCGGAGAAGATCGACATGACCACCTTCAACAGGGAGGCTGGTGGCGAGGAGATCTAAGCAGTGTTCCCACAGGCCCCTCTATATTCTCCGGTTCCCGTAGAGCTCACTATATGCGGTCTGTCCTAATCCTTGCAGTAGTGTTCGCTATATCTCGTGTTAAATCTGGTGAACGCTATGCTTACATATATTGTCTTTGTGTTGCCGTGTGAACACAATGCTTAAAAGACCCTCTCTCTCTCCCTATTAATGCATGATCAAAAATAATAAGAATTTCATCTTTAAACAAGTAAAGGAAATAAGTATCTTATTCTAAACTTAAAACTTAATCAAAAGGCAAAATCAAAAAGACAAAAAAAAAACAAGGTAACAGAACCAGGACTCAGTGTCGACGTCCCTCTCCAAGGGGTCTCGGCATCAGGGTCCTCGTGAAACCGTTACGAGTGCTGTGCATGACCACCCACTGTGAAAAGGGCTAACTCTTTCGTTCGTTAATTCTCACACGCCATTTCCAACGTGCACTCATCAAGTTCAACACTGCAACCCTTTAGATCTTTCTGGTTGATTTAAGATTTTGCAGAGTGCAGCGGCTGTGTGTCAGGCAGAGAGAGTCCCGGATTGGCTTCTGGGGGGCCAGGACCCTGTCCTAGCTCTGCCACTAACTCGCTGTGTGACCCTTGGCGAGTCCCCATCCCAATTCCGGGCCCACCTTCTTGCCCCTCTTAAAGGAGGGGTTAGAACATCAACATCAAGGTACTCTCTGGCTCTAAAATTCTGAATTAGGAACGAGGGAGTATGAACCAAAATACTTCCTGACTCTAAAAATGAGGATCTGATGAAGACTGAGTCTCATCCTGAGATCCCAAAGGTTTTGGCCTATCCTGGATGTACACTTGATGTTGAAATTAATCCTAACCGCATTTCTCAGAGTGGGGGGGCCTCCTGGCCCACCTCCCGTTTGACCCCTTTGGTCATAATGTGCCATTTGGAGTTGCCACTTCGGCAGCCAGACCCCCACCTCTTACCCCTACCCACCCAAAGCCTCAACACTGTACCTGCCTTCTATCCTGTAGATTAGTGATATCCTTGAAATTTAAATGCACCTTGAACCGCAAGTGCCCCTGGCAAAATCTGAGCAGCAACACAGCCCTCACCAAGGTTTTCACAGTGTCTAGTGGAAATTGTTGCTTGTGGGGTGTTTTATTAGTTCTGTGGCAAAAGTAGTATAAGACCTGGCCTACACAGCCATGGATTTACATTTGTGTTGCTGAGTTAATAATCCTCAGATCCCAAAAGACCTAGCCAGCTTGTGAATTATGAATTTGACTTTTTTAAAACAAAGAGCATCTATTTTTTTTGCAAAAATAGAAAGAAATGGGACAGAGCTCTGTTTAGCTTTCCAGCTCTTAGGGTTGGGCAGCTAAACAGCCCTTGGGTACCAGTTAGATATATTTTGCTGCTTAACTTATTTGGATAGAAATCTATACTCCTAGCTTTATTAAGTATGACCTGCCGTGTTTACCTTGCTCCAAGTATTTATTTCTCAGTCATCATCACCTTCATTGTGTACAATCATTCACATCAGTCACCCCCTATACACAACTTCATAGTCTGCCCATTGGTCATCTGCGTCATCGTCGTCACATGATATCGTCACATCTCATCAACATCATCACCCCTCAGCCACCACCCCCAGTTCCTTGTCATCCCAATTCAAACCTGACCAATATCTCTCCCAGGCTCCAGACCCCTCCACCCCAAGTCATTGGTCCCACTGCTCCTGGTCCTTTTCCTCTTACCCCAAGCCCTCTACCTTCCCCTGCTCCCCTCAGTCCCTACTCACTGGCATCCCTCAATCCTTCACCACCATCTCAAGTCCCTCCCAGCCTCACCCCTAGATCCTTCCCCATTTGCCCCCAGCCTTCCCACCCTCTCCCCACTGTTTGCCCTCCCCCCAAACCCTGACACTCCCCCCACATCACTGCCAAGCCCCATCACTGCCAAGCCTCTTCCCACCCCAAGCTCCTGCTGCTGTCCCCAGCCCCTCCCAACCCCAGGCCCCTTGCTCTCCCACCCCAATCTTGTTGACCCTTGCCCCCAAGTCACTCAAGTCATCATCTCATCTCATTTTTGTGTCTGTCTGAAGAAACAAAAAATTTAAAAAAGACAAAAAAAAAAGAATTGTTGGCATGGCCAGGCAGAGGCTGGTTCCCTGCCTGGTCTCTCTCTCAGCGTGAGACCTTGACTGAGCCAGCTGACGATTCTGTTCCTCAGTTCCCCCAAATGCAGAATTCGGAGATTCACGAAAACATCGAATTATCATTTCTCCATCTCCATGCTGTAGAGAACAGCCATGCCCCCTGATGACAAGAAAAGGGGCTCATGTCTGTTCATCCTTGACCGATTTCTCATCAATTCATTGGTTCCTCATCCCCCTTCATCTAATCAGGAAGCATTTCCAAGCACCTGCTGTGTGCTAGGCAGTGTCTGGGCAGCTGTGGGGCGTGCAGGATGAGTGGGACAGTTTGGAGGGGAGGGGACATGCAAGTGTCCCCAAGGAGCCGAGTGTAGTGCAGGTAAAATGCCGTGGGCATAGAGATTTCTGAGTATACGCCTCTCAGAGTGACACCATCTCACCTTCCCACGGACAAATTATTGCCAGCACACTATGAGGCCACCCCACCAAATTTCACAGGACCCACATACACGCACCCCCAGTGCAATTGGAGCAGTGTCAGCAGCCTCGCCACGGTCTTCACGTCATGCAGAAATGGTCCATTCCATATCTATGGTTTACCAGATTCTGCTGAGAGTGTCGGGACTTTGACCGCCCATCCACACCTTGTGTGTGTTTGGTGTAGTGTGTAGTTTACGTACCAAACGGAGAAGCTCAAAGACAGCTCTGAGACATCTTTAATTCGGTCCCAAATTATGAGAGGAGGAGTAGGAGTAACAATAATTTTGTAACCCAAAATTTTGAGAAATGTCCAAGTGCTCTTTTTAGCTTTCCCGTTTATTTGCAACCCAGAAATGCAAAAAATAAAAAAAAAAAATTAAGGGCTTATCCTGTGTCCGTTTCTTTGTTTATTGTGCGCCAGACTACACTTCTTTTTCCCTTTTGATAGCGGCCTGAGAGCCAGCAAGAGGGTTGGGGACCACGCCTTCAAGGGCCCTGCTTTGGCCCAACACCAGCCCTTTCCTCTGTGTTGCCCACCAGCCTCTCCACATCACCTCCCTCCACAGACCACACTCTGGGTGCTTGAACCTGGGGTTTTATCCCCCAAAGGGTCCTGAATCCACCTATAACACCCTTCCTATCTCCTGAAGTGGCTTTTTGAGGGTGGCCTGGGTAGAACTGGGAGATGAAGGTGACGGGGGTGGGGGTGAGGAGCTCCCCTAGGGTGCCTGATTGGGAGGGGCCAACTGAACCCCAAGGAAAAGGACCCCTAGTCTTGTGCCTCAGCCCTGCTGGCCCAGGAGGCAGCTGTCCATTTGGGGCCCATCTCCCCCCTCCATCCAGGGCCTGTCCTTCCTCTCTGACACTCTCCTTAGTCAGGATGCTGCCACCACCCACAAGGCTGTCTAGGCCCAGACCTGAGTGTCCCTGGGAATTCTGTTCCCTTGTCCACTGCAGTGGCCACTTTTATTCTCCTCCCCGTGTCACTCCAACCTTGACCCCCACTTCTGGGCCTCAGGTCCACCCCTTCACTCAGCACCTCTCTGCTTCCCTCACCACTACCCCCTGCCATCTGCTCAATATGACAATGTTGGAGTTTCCTGAGTTAATAAATGTAGAAACTTCTATGAAAGGGGTGAGTTTTCTAGAACAATATCAATCCTCCAACTCCCTCAATGCAGCCAGCAGGAACAGAGCAATAACCTAGGGGAAGACCCTATAATGGGCAAGGTCCACCTGGACTCGGGGTCCATAACACTTAACACTTCAAGGGAGTGGGGCATGACCAGGCTAGAGACACTGTTCTACAGCAAAGAGACGTAAGAGACAAAAATCTTCCACTTTAATTTCAAAACCCATGCTAAACACTGTTCTACAGCAAAGAGACGTAAGAGACAAAAATCTTCCACTTTAATTTCAAAACCCATGCTAAAACCTGACAGAGGTCACCAAATTTGAAAAGGAAAAGTCACTGTCCTCACCCCTGAATAGAGAAACAAAAATCCTCGATGGCATAACAACACACAACAACAGCCACCTGTTTTTAAAAAGAATTCATGATCAAGTGGAACATTTTCTAGGAAAGTAGATTTCATCTCACATTAGTAAATGCATTAAAGGATGATAAACACTGGAGTGGTTCAGGAAGGAGACAGTGATGGGTTGTCTGCACTCACTGCCAGACGGCCCAGGAATCAGGCTGGGACCTGGGAGAAGAAACCCAATGACAGACCTGTGGCCTCTGAGGGCCTAAGGGTGGGGAAAACCCAGAGGGAGAGGCTGGGCACAGGTCAGAGGATTATTGCTGTGAGGGTGCTTTGCTCTGTGTCTAGGACAACTGCGGGGGATCTCCAGTGAACTCCAACTAGGGGAAGAGGCACTGGACAGCACCTGGAGCAGATGGGTGGAAGGTTCTTGAAGGGGAGCAGAGAAGGGAGGAAGGAGGAGCCAGCTGGGATGGGGAATAAAAAGGAGGAGAGCCCTGTGGCAGCCCTGGTGGTCAGGACCCTCCCACAGGGAGGCACGGAGCAGCTTAAGGGAGGAGGTCAGTGTCACAGCTCAGCGGGTGTTGGGTCTGGAGGTGCCTGTACAGCTCCACTGCATAGTCTTAGGCCCAGTGGCTTCTTTTTGTCAGTGACTCTCTCCCACTGTTGAGGAAGAAGATGTTGACCTACCATGCAACCCAACCAAGAATCTCACTTAATTAAACCCACATCTCCTGCTCACCGGAAGGAGAAAGCCCAACCCTGACTCATAGTTGGGGAGGAGGAGTGAAAAATCTTAGTCAATTCAGAACTGCTGATAGCTCAGCCCTGTTCAAAAGTGTGTTTACGGCTCAGTGCCTGTGGCTCAAGCGGCTAAGGCGCCAGCCACATACACCTAAGGTGGCGGGTTCGAATCCCCAGCCCGGGCCCGCCAAACAACAATGATGGCTGCAACCAAAAAATGGCTGGGCATTGTGGCAGGTGCCTGTAGTCCCAGCTACTTGGGAGGCTGAGGCAGGAGACTCGCTTGAGCCCAGGAGTTGGAGGTTGCTGTGAGCGTGATGCCATGGCACTCTACCCAGGGGGATAGCTTGAGGCTTCGTCTCAAAAACAAACAAACAAACAAAAGTGTGTTTACCTATGGATACTGCTGCACCATGGCCATGATAAAGATGCAAATGCAAGAGTTGACCGAATTTCAACCCAAAAATAGGTCATAAGAAAAAATATATAATACCAATGCATTAGCTGCCAGAGGGAATATATTCCTAACCTAAACAAACAAACAAACAAAAAATCTTAACAAACTAGAAAGAAGTACATAATTCCTTAATGTCATAAAGAACTTCTACCTTAAACCTTCGTTTGCTATTCTACTGGTCAATAAAACTTAAGGACAAGTAAAGCCACATATCATATTGCAATTAAAGGCACTGACTTTAGAGTGGAAGAGGCCTGGATTTGCATTTTTGCTTCCTTCCTTGGGTACCTAATCTCTTCATGTTTGCTTACTCATCTGCACAGGAGTAGATAGACGTTAGATACGGAAAGCAATTAGTATCACTATTGTTCTAACAACTCTAGCCAAAGTTATAAGATAAGAAAAAGCAAAACATGAGTAAGAGATTAAATGAGTATCATTATTATCTATCCCCCCCACAAAAGTTAAGAGAATGACCTGAAAAAACAAGAGAAGTCAGTAAGATAGGACCCATATTCTACATACACAGAAAGACATATATCAATAGCAACTTGTTGAAAAAAAAAATGATCTGAGTAATTATGACTTAATATTATAAAGTTGCTAATTATCCTCAAAATTAATTAATGAATTTAATGCCATCTATTTGCATCAGGTCACTAGATAACATAACTCTAAAGGTTATGAAAAGATGAAATGGTTAGCATAAGCAAGAAAAACAGTAAGGAAGGGACACTTTGCACCATCTGATATTAAAACAGAAAGCTATAAAAATAAAAGTAGTGCTTCTCAGGTCTGGGACAGAGTTAACACTTAGTACTGGTTCTCTGAATGGGGGGATAAATGAACAAATACATGAATGATAGCCTTTATAGGTATCTGTATCCCTAGGTTCACCTAGTTATTGACAAATGTGGAAAGAATGAATGAATGATTAGCCTGAGACTCCCAACTGAGGACAGGCAATATCTGGAGACATTTTGTGTTGCCAAAACTGGATAGTGGCTACTGGTACCTAAGGGGTAGAAAGGCCAGGGATGTTGCTAAACAGCTTACAAAGCACAAGACAACCCCCACAACAAAGGATTATTTGGCTTCAGGTTGAGAAAACCAGGTGTGAAGTGAGAGGGCAAGACCGGGGGTGTGAAGAACAACAGCTTGCAAGGTGTCAGGCTCTGCGCTAAGTACTTGGAACACATAATCTCATGTAATTCATTCAGCAGCCTGTGAGGTAGGCGATATTGTCTTCTAGTGTTACAGAGGATGGATCACCTGGCTAGAAAGTGGCAGTGCTAAGCCCAGTGTCTAGATTTCCAAATGTTCATGCCAATTTTCTATTCATTACCTGATTCTGCTTTCTGATTAAAAAAATAATTTGTTTCCCTTGTTCTTAGTATTAACAACCGTGTTCCCTGGGAGTTTCTGGGAAAGAGGTCATCAGAGACTGCATCACTTCTCACAGGTCATCAGTAAGAATCCTGGGCAGAATGAGGTTCCACCCTTGGGGGTCCTTTCAAGGAGGAACTTCTATGCTTAATCTCCTCTTTCATCCATCTACCCACTGTGGACTAACTCACTGTCCCTCAATTCCCCCTGACAACTATCTAGTGGAGTCAAGAGGTTACTTTGCCAAATTGAAGATAAGGATGCACTCAAGATCCTTTGATGTGATTAATATCAATCATAACAATACTTACTATTTTTTTAAAATGCTAAAGTACTGCATTTAGCACTTCATTTTTTTTGTTTGTTTGTTTTTTAGCACTTCGTTTTTATCCTTATCAGACTTTTCAGAGATTTTGGGATGCTGGCTCTGAATTAACACTAATTCCTGGAGACCTAAATATCACTGTGGCCCACCAATCAGGAAAGGGGCTTTTGGAAGTCAAGTGATCAACGGAGATTTATTCAGATCTGTCTCACAATAGGGCCCATGGGTCTCTAAACTCACCCTATGGCTATTGCCCTGGCTCTAGAATTCGTAATTGGAACAGAAATACTCAACAACTGGCAGATCTTTGACCCATGGTGTGAGGGCTATTATAGTAGGGAAGGTCCAATGGAAACTACTAGGACTTCTTTTACCTATGAAAATAGTACATCAAAAGTAATACTATATTCTTTTGAAGCAAATAGTACATCAAAAGTATACTATATTCTCTATTAGTGATGGTGGCACTAATCTCTGCCATCCCCCCCACACTATATATGGGGAGATGGTAGAGATTAGTGCCACCATCAAGGACTTGAAAGATGTCAGGGTAGTAATTCTGACAATATCCTCATCCAACCCATCTATTTGGCCTGAGAAGAAAACAGATGGGCCTTAGAGAATGATTAGAAACATAATTAGGTGGTGATTCCAATTTGTAGCTGCCATTCCAGGTGTGGTTTCATTTCTGGAACAGACCCACACTTCATTGACACTTGGTATACATCTGTGGAATTGGCAAATGCTTTTTTCCTCTATACTTTTACCTAGTAAAGACCTTCAAAATAAGTTTGCTTCCAGATTGTATTGTTGGTAAGGCCAACAGCATGGCATCTCTGTCCTTCCTCAAAGGTCTGTCACCTCTGCAGTCCTATGTCATACCCCAAGGTCTTTGTCCTTCCCTTACACTGGGCTTCATGTCAGTTCCTTAAACTGAAGTCGCTCTGATGAATGGACATAATAAGCGGGATACAGTGGTAAGACACTTGCATGTCAGAGGTAGAAAATAAATTCCACAAAATTTAGGGACTGCTTCCCTTGATGAAAATTCTAAGACCCCAATAGATTTTTCTAAAAAATCTGAATTAGGAGATGAGTGTGGTGGCTCACGCCTATAATCCTAGCACTCTGGGAGGCCGATGTGGGAGGATTGCTTGAGCTCATGAGTTCGAGATCAGCCTGAGCCAGAGTAAGACTCCGTCTCTAAAAAAATAGTTGGGCATTGTGGTAGGCACCTTTAGTCTCAGCTACTTGGGAGGCTGAAGCAAGAGGATCACTCAATCCCAAGAGTTTGAGGTTGCTGTGAGCTATGATGCCATAGCACTCTACCCAGGTTGATAAAGTGACCTGTCTCAAAAACAATAATAATAGGGGGTGGCCCTGTGGCTCAAAGGGGTAGGGTGCTGGCCCCATATGCTGGAGGTGGTGGGTTCAGGCCCAGCCCCGGCCAAAAACCGCAAAATAAAAATAAAAATAAAAATAAATTAATAATAATAATAATAATCATCATTCTGCTGCAGGGCTCAGCACTTTAAAAACAAAATCTGAATTAGTTTATATTCCAAAAACACATGGAAGGGTACAAGTGAACCTTTCTAAGAGTAGAATATGAATGTTTTGGCACAATAACTAGGTAAATGACATGAAGGCTATGTTAACCAGTTTGATGAAATGTTTCAAATTGTATGTGAAAACACCACAGAAATGCATTAATGTACATAGTTACCATTCAATGAAAAATAAAAAAAATTTAAAAAAACACATGGAAATCTGCACCAATTAAATATAATAAAGTTGAAAGGGGATATAAAATACAGTTTATCTTTTTTAAAACAGACAACAGTAAAATACTATAGTCAGCTCACTATATATAAAAATCACTTGTAGCAGCTTTTCATTAAGGTTTCCAATATCTTACTCAATTATTGATGCTAAGAACTTAAAGAAAAAAGGTACAGCAGGCTGTACACATTCTATCGCTAAGAGCCCAACAATTGTTTTGAGCCATGTTGAAAAATATTCTTTCCAAGGTGAAGGACAAATTGCTTCATCTGGTACCTCCTATCAGTATGAAAGAAACACATTTCTAGTGAACCTCTGTGGAATTTGGAGACAATAATACAGTCATACGCTGCATAATGGTGTAATATTGACCATAATGGTGTAATATTGACACAGATTACATTTGATAAACTGTGTGTACAAGGGTAGATCCCTAAGATTATTAATCTTATTTAGAGCTGAAAAATTCCTATTGCTTAGTGATGCTGTAGCCATTGTAATGTCTTTTTTTTTTTTTTTTTTGAGATGGAGTCTCAAGCTATCCCCCTGCGTAGAGTGCCATGGCATCACAGCTCATAGCTACCTCCAACTCCTGGGCTCAAGCGAGTCTCCTGCCTCAGCCTCCCAAGTAGCTGGGACTACAGGCACCCGCCACAATGCCCAGCCATTTTTTGGTTGCAGCCATCATTGTTGTTTGGCGGGCCTGGGATGGGGATTCAAACCCGCCACCTTAGGTGTATGTGGCTGGCACCTTAGCCGCTTGAGCCACAGGCGCCGAGCCCATTGTAATGTCTTAGTGTAATGCATTACTCACATGCTTATGGTGTTGCTGGTGTGAACAAACCTCCTGCACTGCCAGTCCTAGAAAAGTCTGGCACATACAATTATGTATAGCACATACTTGGGAATGATAATACATGACTGTGTTGCTGTTTTTTATATTTACTATACTATGCTTTTAATCATTATTTTATAACATACTTCTTTTACTTATAAAAAAACCCCAAAGCTCCTGTAAAACAGCCTTAGGCAGATCTTTCGGGGGTATCCAGAAGAAGGCATTGCTATCATAGGAGATGACAGTTCCACGTGCGTTGTTACCCCTGAAGACCTTCCAGTGGGACAAGATATGGAGGTGGAAGATGGTGATACTGATGATCCTGACCCTGTGCAGGCCTAGGCTAATGGGTGTGTGTGTGTCTTAGTTCTTATTTTTTATTTTTATTTTTTTTTAGATAGTCTCACTATGTTGCCCTAGGTAGAGTGCTGTGGTGTCACAGCTCACAGCAACCTCAAACTCTTGGGCTTAAGCCATTCTCTTGTCTCAGCCTCCCAAGGATCTGGGACTACAGGTGCCTGTCACACGATGCCCAGCTATTTTTCTGTTGCAGTTGTCATTGTTGCTTAGCTGGCCCGGGCTGGGTTCAAACCCACCAGCCTTGGTGTATGTGGCTGGCACCGTAACCACTGTACTATGGGCACCGAGCCGAGTGTCTTAGTTTTTTTGTTTTTTTTTTTTGTAGAGATAGAGTCTCACTTCATCGCCCTCAATAGAGTGCCGTGGTGTTACACAGCTCACAGCAACCTCTAGCTCCTGGGCTCAGGAGATTCCCTTGCGTCAGCCTCCCCAGCAGCCAGGACCACAGGCATTCACCACAATGCCTGGCTACTTTTTTCTGTTGCTGTTTGGATGGGGCTGGGCCCGAACCCACCTTGGTATGTGGGGCCGGCGCCCCACCCACTGAGCCACAGGCACTGCCCGCAAGTGTCTTAGTTTTTAAAGGTTTAAAAAATAAAAAGAATTATCTTTAAAATTAAAAAATAGAAAAAAAGCTTATAAGGCTGGCATAGTAGCTTACACCTGAATATAGCACTTTGGGAGGACAAGGCAGGAAGATCACTTGAGGCCAAGACTTTGAGATTGGCTTGAACAACATTGCAAGACCCTGTCTCTACAAAAATAAAAATGGGTGGCACTTGTGGCTCAAGGAGTGGGGCACCGGCCCCATATACCGGAGGTGGCAGGTTCAAATCCAGCCCCAGCCAAAAACTGCAAAACAAATAAAAAATAAAAAAATAAATTGTTAGTCCGGCGTGGTGGTGCAAGCTTGTAGTACCAGCTACTTGGTAGGCTGAGGCAGGAGGGTCATTTGTGCCGCAGAGTTTGAGGTTGCAGTGAGCTGTGATGATGACACTACACTCTAGCCAAGACCTCCACGAAGGAAGGAAGGAAGGAAAAAATACTTATAGAATAGGGATATAGAGAAAAAATATTTTTGTATAGCTATACTATGTGTTTGTGTATTAAGCTAAATACCATTACTAAAGAGTCAAAAGTTTAAAAAGTTTACAAGTTTATCAAGTAAAGAAGTTATAGTACACTAAGGGCAATTTATTTATTTATTTATTTAAGATAGTTTCTGTCACCCTGGGTAGAGTTCTATGGTGTCATCATAGCTCACAGCAACCTTAAACTCTTGGGGCTTGAGCAATCCTCTCGCTTTAGCCTCTGAGTAGCTGGAACAACAGGCATGTGCCACCTCAACCAGCTTGTTTTTCTATTTTTATTTTATTTATTTATTTATTTATTTTTTGAGACAGAGCCTCAAGCTGTCCCCCTGGGCAGAGTGCCATGGCATTACAGCTCACAGCAACCTCCAACTCCTGGGCTCAAGCAAGTCTCCTGCCTCTGCCTCCCAAGTAGCTGGGACCACAGGCGCCTGCCACAACGCCCGGCTATTTTTTGGTTGCAGCCGTCATTGTTGTTTGGCAGGTCCTGGCTGGATTCGAACCCGCCACCTTAGGTGTACGTGGCTGGTGCTTTAGCTGGTTGAGCTATAGGTGCCAAGCCTGTTTTTCTATTTTTAGTAGAGACAGGGTCTCACTCTTGCTCAGACTGGTCTTGAACGCCTGAGTACAAGCAATCCACCCACCTTAGCCTCCTAGAGCTAAGGTTAATTTATTCTTGAAGGAACAAAAATACTTAAAAAAAATTATAGTGTAGCCTAAGTGTACGGTGCACGTAATGTCTACAGTTGTGCAGAGTAATGTCCTGGGTCTTTCCGTTCACTCACCAATCCCTCACTGACTCACCCAGTCCTGCAAGCTCCATAAGGGCTCGGTAAGTGCCCCACACAGGTGTGCCATTTTTGTTTCTTCTGTACCTTTTCCATGTGTAGATATGTTCAGATACACAAATACTTACCAACTGCCTACAGTATTCACTACACTCACATGCTGTAAAGGCTTGTAGCCTGGAAGCCATAGGGGGTAGCGTCTTGTGCAGGTGTATCATAGGCTATGTCATCTAGGTTTGTGTAAGTCACTCTATGATGTTCTCACGATGAAGTCACCTGACAATGTATTTCTCAGAACATATCCCCATCACTAAGTGATGCATGATGGTACCTCATTTTGGGTATACTACTATGACATATTTACTGAGTGACCTAAAAATCCACCAATTTTAAATGGAATCCTGATCAGAAGAGGGCCCTGCAATAATAAGTCCAGGAAGCCCCTGCAAGCAGCTCTTTTGGGTCCTAAGAGCCAGTGGATTCAAAGCTATTTGACTTGTCAGAGGCTGAGACAGAGAGGGAGGTTGTTTGCAGTGCTTGCCAGATCCTCATGGGAATCTCGATGTAGACCATTAGAGGTTTGAAGTGGAATCCTGTCGTCCTCTGTGGATAACTGCTCTCCACTGGAAAGTGGTTGAGAAATTC
Organism: Otolemur garnettii; assembly: GCF_000181295.1. Lineage (NCBI taxonomy): Eukaryota > Metazoa > Chordata > Mammalia > Primates > Galagidae > Otolemur > Otolemur garnettii. The sequence goes on from NW_003852415.1 coordinate 26,621,751, forward strand.
CTTTGCACTTGCTATGGAGATGGAACTCTTGACCACAGGCAGCCAAGTTACCAGGTGACCTGAGATACCCATTGTGGATGAAGTGAAGTCGGATGAAGTGAAGTCTGACATATACAGCCTGAAAGCCAGACATGCACAGCAGCACAGTCACCGGAAGCAAGTGGCCTGGGCATTACATGAAGAAAATGTGCCCCAGGTTCCACAGCCCCTGTTCCTGCACCTTTCCTCTATTGCTCTACATTATAGCTAGTTTGTGTGCGCACGGGGGGTGGGGAGCATCCCCAGTGATCAGCTAACTGAGGAAGAAAAGTGCCCATCCCAAGTTTCTAGATGGTTCTGCATGATATACAGGTACCACCCCAAAGTGGACAGTGGCAACACAATAGCCCTTCTCTGAAATAGCCCTGAAGGCCACTGGGGAGGGGAAACCTGGGTTGTTCATTTTGTCTAGAGGGAGAGGTGGCCACAGATACAAGGTGACATTGATTTGGGGGACATGGCTAAAGGTCAGGGAGTTGGAAGGAACCCAGTTGAGAAACTGGTAAGAAGAGTTCTGAGGAAGGCATAAGGGGGCTGACCCCTTCAAATCAGCACAGAGTCTGAAGATATTTGTGTCTCCTGAATGTTCACCAAAAGTTGTCAAAGGGTGATCTCAGCAGAGGAAGAGTTGATAAATCAGGTGGGTGAGACGCCCTGTTTGGGGGATATCAGCCAGGCTTCTTTCTCAGCTATTCCATGTTTGTTGCACAGGTTCTGAAGCAGAAGGGCAGGGGCCACACAGGGTCACAGTAACATTTTACTTCTACCAGATGAGGCATGTCAGCTGCTCAGAAGCAACAACGGAGACCATGCTGAGCCCCGATGTAATGTGCTTCACTCCCTGGGAGATCAGCTGATGATCTAGGGGCAGAGTGACTACACTGGACCACTTCCATCCCAGGAAGGGGTGGCACTGAGTTCTCAGGGAATATATGTTACCTCTGGGGATAAATTTGCCTTCCCTGCCCTCAACACTTATGCCAAAATTAACATCCGTGGACCTATGGAGAACTTCCAACAATGGTACATCAGTGATTCCATCAAGATGTTGAAATTGCTACCTGGCCACTTTGAGCACCTCATGCCACCAAGTTGACATCAAAGAAGTGGTCACTCAGCTAGCTGAGGTGATCGATCATTGTCAGTCCTGGTCAAGGGGAAACCGTCACCACATATTTGGGGAAAGTAGAAGCATGTCGGGATTGCAGGAGACCCTTAGGCGTTCTTACTATTTCCATGCCCCATGATCACAATCAATGAAAAACATTAGCAAAACCTAAATCAGGGAGAACTTCTTTTTTATTTATTTTTTAATATTGATATGTATTTTATTTATTTATTTTTATTGTTTGGGATTCATTGAGGGTACAAAGAATTAGGTTACACTGATTGCATTTGTTAGATAAAGTCCCTCTTACAATTGTGTCCTGCCCCCATAAGGTGTGTCATACAATGTGACCCCCCTTCTTCCTCCCCTCTCCCTGCTCTCTCATTCCCTTACCCGCCCCTTGTATTGCTCCTCAATTGCCTCCATGTTAGAATTGAGTACATTGGATTCTTGCTTCTCCATTCTTGTGGGGAGAACTTCTCATGGCCAAAACTCTTCGTGAGTAAATCTTTGGGCCTCTCTACAAAGCAAAGAACGATGAACAGCTGGAATGCTTGGTAGAGGCAAGGGGAAAGTGAAATGGATATTGGAAGAAAGTAATTTATAAATACTGGTTATGACTCAGTAACCAAGTACAGAAATGATGACTGTAATAATTATGAGTATTTCTTTCTTATTTTGAATGTTTGTGCACATTAACCAAATATTATTATTTTCTTTCCTTCTTTCATCTCATCATCTAGCACAAGATGTAGTAATAGTAATAACTTTCTATTTCAGTATTTAAGTTACAGGATTTAAGAAGCGGGGGCGGGGGTGTGAATGAGCTAGAAGAAGAATGAACATTACCCTAAGACAAAAAGAAAAAAAAAAGGAACTTTGCATCCTCTTCTAGGGAAAGGATTAGTGTACTTTTAATTGTGTGCAGGATAGTTAAGCAATGTGTAGTAGTAAGATAGCCGTGTGACGCAGAAGCGTGACTTTGTAAATTTTATTTGTAATTTAGAGAGAAAGTATGGCTTGGGGTGATGTGTATGGGTGCCTAGGTGATGAGAGGGGTGCTTTGGCGAGGCTGGACTATGTTACCCAGAATTTCCTTTATCTGTGTATTTCTGGGTGGAGTGGGCCACAGCATAGACCCTAGAGAGACCTGGAGGGTGCTTTGTAGCTCACCTGTGTGCGGCTGTATGCAGCTGCTTCGTCTCCCTCTGGGTCCTCCTCCTGCTTCTCTGACTCCCAGGCCAGGTGTGTGTGTTTAGCTCTGTGATGAAAGATCTGGGAAGGAGAGCCAAACCAACTTCAAAGGCAAAAAGCACCAACGTAGGTTTGCTTGTCCTCGAGGGGCTCTGGCTGCGGACTCGGCTTGCTCTTCATCTCTCTCTTCATCTCCCCCACTTTGCATTCCTCTTCCCTTCCCTGCTGCCTGCCTTATGTTTCCTCCAAGCTCCAGCATCAGATGTGAAGACAACAGCCCTACAGAGACTGCTTCCCCAGCCCCACGATTGTGTGGAGCCAAATCCCTGCAATAAAGCTCTGTCTCCCCCCCCATCTGAGTGGCATGGCTCCTATGATTGTACCGTGACTGTTGCGATTCCCACGCCACACCTTTCCACCGTTGTGGGTGTTACAGGAGACCAGTAGGATAAAACACACACGCTGGAGGGTTTTTCCCTCATTCAATTGAGGAATTTCATCCTGTCCACTCTCCCAGCCATACCCAGTGCTGGGACTGGGGAGATATTAGACTAAACTCATGATCTGAAGTTGTTTTCAGCTTAGGCCTTGTAAATGTTCTACAATTGTCAGAAGTTATTATTGTCAAAGTCCCAGAGGTCACAATCTTGTGCAAGCAGCATTTTTTTCATCATTTTAGACATCAATATCCAAAAAGGTTTAATTACCCATTCATAAAACAGTTGCCCTCAATTGTAACATCTGTCATTTAGACTTTCTTTGTATGTGCCACCCTTCTCCCCTGGCCAGCTGCCAGAAAGATGAAGAAAGAGGATTGACTCATGGTAATTGTTAGGCTTAATTATATAAGATTGAACCAAGGGGGTTCAATCTACCAATTGCTACAGGTTGGGTTTCCCTAGAAGGATACTGTGAGGGGAGATTTATGTATGAGAGATCAGTTGAGAAATGCTCTCAAGATCAACACCTCTACAGGGGCCAAGGAACCAGGAAGGGATTGTGAGATATACTGACACATCATGCAGCTGCACCAAAGGCTTAGACAATTCTTTATAAACTTTAGAGCTACAACGGCCTCTCAGGGTTGTCCCACACTGGGGGGCAGGGAGATGGGCCTTTATGCCTGAGTGATGTGGATTGCCCCAGGAAAGGGGCATCAGCCCTTATCAGCCAAAAGCGGGGTATAGGGGATTGGGGGTGGGGGTCAGCAGAGAGCTGGGAAGTGAACATCTTTGTCCTAAATACTATCAGTCACAGTCCACTCCTGGTGCCACTTGGTTCTACTTGCTCTGTATGATCCATTCTGAGAGCAGTCCCTCCAGGATCCTTTGGGCCTCTTTTACTAGGGAAAACTCACTAGAGGAACCTCAGTGGGATGAATTTACTGCCCCTATGACTGCAGCTGATCTTGTGGCCATAACTGACACTCACTGTCTCCCACCTCTACTCTTTGTTCTAGATTGTTCCCATCCTTATGGAGTACCTGTAATGCTCTAGGCAGCTCAAATGGTCAGGTGACCCAGGCTCTCATCCCTGAGGGGTCTGAAACTTTGGTCGCTATGTACTACTTAGGTCATGGTAGTGGCAATTGTCCATTGACGGTCAGAAGTGTACTAAGGAGTACCCAGAAAATAACCTAGAGCCAAGTGTGTTCCTTCCTGTCTCCATAATTTAACAGGAACTCCATGTATGTCCTCCTGATGGTCAGGGTCACTTTGACCTGCCAGAATGGTGACCTCTTGCCTTGTCTACCAATCTCTTGATAGGAAGAGCCTGAAATACCTGGGTAGTGACTCAGTTAAGTTAATGGGGAAAATACGGAAGGAGGACCTCAGCAAATTCTGGCTCTATAAAAGCAATGATAAAATTAGACAATTGTCAAAAACAGCTATGGAAATTAACCAAAGGCAGATAACAAATTAAAAGGCATTTATCCAATAAAAACTACCAAACCTTGGTTGAAAGTGGCAGGGTCTGTGCCATCTCAATGTGGGGCTGCTCTTATCTGCCTCTCCTGGAACTCTGTTATGTGAAGGCTGGAAGACCCAAGAGTCTTGCTGCTGCTGGAGGGGCTGATCTAATTTGGAGCTCTTCTGTAGAAGAGTGCAGAGTCCAGGGACCCTGTCAAAAGCAATGGCCATCTCTGCAGCAAATAATCAAGGAAAGGGCTGGGCACCGTGGCTCACTTCTATAATCCTAGCACTCTGGGAAGCTGAGGTGGGTGGATTGCTTGAGCTCATGGGTTCAAAACCAGCCTAAGCAAGAGCTAGACCCCATCTCTAAAAACAGTTTGGCATTGTGCCTGTAGTCCCAGCTACTTGGGAGGCTGAGGCAAGAGAATCACTTGAGCCCAGAGTTTGAGATTGCTGTGAGCTATGATGCCTTTGCACTCAACTGAGGATGACAAAGTTAGACTCTGTCTCCAAAAAAAAAAAAAAAATCAAGGAAAGCCAAGATCATAACTGCCTATCTGTGATACTGATTTGAGAAAGCAAACACTAACAAAATTTTAAAAGAGAGGGCTAAGGAATGAGATGGCCTTGGGGGGTTGATAAGCCCTACATACTACTGGAGATCAATAAGGCTGTGCACATGCATAACGGTGTGTGCATGCTAAGAGAGATCAGATATTTTTTGCAAAAAAATGAAGTAACAGAAAAATGTGGCCATACCCAGAGAAGAGGCAGTCAATAGAAGCTATCTCTGAGGAATCTCAGATGTGGGGACTTGGTGGGCAATGACTTAAATCAGCTACTATAATTTTGTTGTAGTTGGGCATGGTGGCACACACCTGCCATCCTAGGTCCTGAGGAGGTTGAGGCAGGAGGTATGATTGAGCCCAGAAGCTCGAGGCTGCAAGGAGCTATGACTGCATTGAGCTATGACTGCATCTGTGAATAGCCACTATCTTCCAGCCTGGGCAACATAGACCCATCTCTGCTTTTTAAAAAATAAGTTCAAAGATCTAAAGAAAACTATGTTTAAAGAATTAAAGTTAGGATGACAACAATGACTCACCAAACAGAGAATGTCAACAAAAAGATATAAAGTATAAAAAAGAACTATATAGACATTCTGGAATTGAAAAGTATAATAACATAACTGAAATGAAAATTCTCAAGAGGGGCTCAACAGCAGGTTTGGCTTGAACGAAGAAAGACTCAATAAACCTGAAGATAATAGAAACTATCTAGTCTAAAGAACAAAAAGAATGAAATAAAGTGAATAGAGCCTCTTAGAAATCTGTGGGATATTGTCAAGTAAAAGGAGTATTTTTTTTTTTTT
>NW_003852415.1:26627660-26628728 GCF_000181295.1 Otolemur garnettii
GTTGGTAGAGTACCATGGCATCATAGCTCATGGCTGCCTTAAACTCTTGGGCTCAAGTGATTCTCTTGCCTCAGTCTCCCAAGTTGCAGGGATTACAGGTGCCCGCTACAATGCCCTGCTAATTTTAGAGATGGTGTCTCACTCTAGCTCAGGCTGGTCTCGAACTCCTGAGTTAAAGCAATCTGCCTGGCTTGGCTTCCTAGTGTGCTAGGATTATAGGCATGTGCCACCACACCCAGCCCATAAAAGAGGTAATTTTTAAAAAGAAGTAATAGCCAAAAGTCTCCCAAATTTGATTAAGAACATCAATCTGCGTATACAATAAACTTAATGAACTCCACATGGAATATCTTAGTCTATTTGGTCTGCTTTAACAAAACACCATAAATCTGATACCTTATAAACAATAGAAATTTACTGGACAGTTGTCAAGATTGGAAAGTCCAAGATTAAGGTGCTAGCAGACTCAGTGTCTTGTGAGGATGATCCACTTTCTGGTTCTTTGTGTCCTCAGCTGGTAGAAAGCGTGAATGAGCTCCTTTGGGCCTATGTTATAAGGGGACTGAACCCAGTCACAAGGGCTCTGCCTTCATGACTTATCTATCTCCTGATACCCAATGGCCACACTTCCTAATAGCATCAGTGTAGGGTTTAGGATTTCAATATATAAATTTGGTGTGGGAGACACAAACATTTAGGTCATAGCATAAGATAAACTCTAATAGTCAAAGACTATGACTATAATGCATGTCATCAAAGACAACATCTTAAAGGCAACAATAATAAAATGACTCATCCTGGAAAGAAAGCCACAATCAGATTACAGATAATTTGTCTTCAAAAAAATGCAGGCCAAAGGCAGTAGGATACCATATTCAATGAATAAACCAATCAATCAAGAATTCTAGGCTCGGCGCCTATAGCTCAACCGGCTAAGGCGCCAGCCACGTACACCTAAGGTGGCGGGTTCGGATCCCCAGCCTGGACCCGCCAAACAACAATGACGGCTGCAACCAAAAAATAGCCGGGCGTTGTGGCGGGCGCCTGTGGTCCCAGCTACTTGGGAGG
>NW_003852415.1:26629279-26630531 GCF_000181295.1 Otolemur garnettii
TCTACCCAGGGGCTCAGCTTGAGGCTCTGTCTCAAAAAAAAATAAATAAAAATAAAAAAGAAATGACACTATGTGGTAAATTGAATTGACATGAAGGAATGAATAAAGGGCACCTATGGAAGTCATTACATCATTAAATGTAAAAGATATCACAAATATATCTCTACTCTTTTCTTCTTTTAATTGACTTAAAACACGACTGCATAAAACATTAATGATAAAACTTGTTGTTAGGCTTATAATACACCAAGATGTAATTATATGAAAATAGGAGCACAAAGGAGGAGGAAAGTGAGATATATTGAAACAAGGTTTCTATATCCTATTGGAATTAAGTGAGGATTAATACTGTAAGCTTCAGAATAACTACTAGGAAAGTAATTTTTTAAATATAGCAAAAAAGAAAAGGAATTAAAATGTACACTAAAATGGTGGTCCCCAGCCTTTTTGGCATCAGGGACCAGTTTCATAGAAGACAATTTTTCTGTGGACTGGGGTGGTAGGGTACATTACATTCTCATAAATAGCACACAACTTAGATCCCTCAAGGTAGGGTTCATGCTCCTATAAGAATCTTAATGTCAGAGGCAGAGCTGACAGGGGGCAGAGCTTAGGTATGATGTGAGTGATGGGGAGCGGCTGCAAATTCAGATTAAGCTTCTCTTGTTTGCCCAGTGTTCGCCTCCTGTTGTGCAGCCTGGGTCCTAACGGGCCAGTGAACTGATACCAGTCTGTAGCCTGGGGGCTGGAGACTGCAGTGCTGAAAATATCTATCTAACACAAAGGAAAGTAGGTATAGAAGAATGGAGAAATGAAAAGACATCAAAATATAAAAAAACAAATTGCAAAATATAAGGCATAAATCAATAATCACACTAAATTGAAATAAGCGTTCAAATCAAAAGGTAGAGATTGTCAGACTGTGTACAAAAAACAGGTTCCAATCATATGCCATCTGTAAGAGACACACTATAGATTCAAAAGCACAAAGAGAAGGCAAAAGAATAGAAAAGATATACCAAGAAAACAGTGACTATAAGAGAACTGGAGTGGGGTGGCACCTGTAGCTCAAGTGGCTAAGGCGCCAGCCACGTACACCTGAGCTGGTGGGTTTGAATCCAGCTCGGGCCCACCAAACAACAATGATGGCTGCAACCAAAAAATGGCCGGCATTGTGGTGGGTGCCTGTAATCCCAGCTACTTGGAAAGTGGAGGCAGGAGACTCGCTTGAGCCTAGGAGTTGGAGGTTGCT
>NW_003852415.1:26631246-26636431 GCF_000181295.1 Otolemur garnettii
TTTTTTTTTTTTTTTTTTTTTTTGAGACAGAGTCTCACTTTGTTGCCCTTGATAGAATGCTGATGGCATCACAGGCCATAACAACCTCAAACGCAAACTCTTGGACTCAAGTGATCCTCTTGCTTCAGTTTCCTGTGTAGGTAGTACTATAGGCACTTGCCACACTGTCTGGCTATTTTTAGAAATGAGGTCTCCCTCTTGCTGAGGCTGGTCTTGAACTCCTGAGCTCAAGCAATCCATCTGCCTCAGCCTCCCAGAGTGCTAGGATTATAGGCATGAGCCACTGTGCTGACTTTCTTCTCCAATTTGTTTTATCAGTGTTTTCCAGTTTTCCTTGTACAGGTCTTTCACCTCCTTGGTTAAATTTCTTCCTAGGTATTCTAATATTTTTTGTAGCTATTGTAAATGAGATTGCCAATGCTTCTGCACAGCAAAGGAAATAATCAACAGAGTGAAAATACAGCCTACATAATGGAAGAACATATTTGCAAACTATCATCTGACAAGGGATTGATATCTGGAACATACAAGGAGCTTGACTATCTCAACAACAACAACAAAAATCTGACTAAAAAATGGGCAAATATGGCCAGGCACAGTGGCTCACACCTGTAGTCTTAGCATCTTGGGAGGCTGAGGTGGGCAGATCCCTTGAACTCAATAGTTTAAGACCAGCTGGAGCAAGAGCGAGACCCCATCACTACTAGATCACTAATAGAAAAACTTGCCGGGCATAGTGGTGGTGCACCTCTGATCCTAGCTACTTAAGAGGCTGAGGCAAGAGGATCACTTGAGCCTAGGATTTTGAGGCTGTGGTAAGCTGTCATGGCACCATTGCACTCCAGCCTGGAAACAGAGCAAGATTCTGTCTTAAAAAATAAAAAGACAGAAGGAACATTTTGTAATGATAAAAGAGAGAACCTAAAAATTCTAAATTTTAATGATCCTAATAAGTTTCATAACACATGAAATGAAAAATGATATACACATACAAAGAAATATATAACTTTCCCCTTATTACAGTAGAAGATTTCAAAACCTCCCTGGTAAGGTCTAAAGATTTCCCCTCCTCCAAATTTATATGTTAAAACTTTTTATTTTTATTTTTGAGACAGAGCCTCAAGCTATCCCCCTGGGTAGAGTGCCATGGCATCACACTCACAGCAACCTCCAACTCCTGGGCTCAAGCGAGTCTCCTGCCTCAGCCTCCCAAGTAGCTGAGACTACAGGCACCCGCCACAATGCCCGGCCATTTTTTGGTTGCAGCCGTCATTGTTGTGTGGTGGGCCCGGGCTGGGGATTCGAACCCGCCACCTTAGGTGTATGTGGCTGGCACCTTAGCCACTTGAGCCACAGGTACCGAGCCTATATGTTAAAACTTAATCATCAGGCTGGGCGCAGTGGCTCATGCCTGTAATCCTAACACTCTGGGAGGCTGAGGAGGGTGGATTGCTTGAGCTCATGAGTTCCAGACCAGCCTGAGCAAGAGTGAGACCCCATCTCTAAAAATAGCTGGGTTTTATGGCGGGTGCCTGTAGTCCCAGCTACTTGAGAGGCTGAAGCAAAAGGATCTCTTGAGTCCAGGAGTTTGAGGTTACTGTGAGCTATGACATCATGGCACTCTTCCAAGTAAGACTGTCTCACAAAGAACAAAACAAAAACAAACAAACAAGAAAAAACCTTAATTATCAGTGTTAAAGTATTAATAAGTAGGGCCTGCAGAAGGTGATTAAATCATAAGGAGGGCTCATAAATGGCGTTACTGACCTTATAAAAGAGGTATGAGGGAGCTGGTCCCCCCCTTTCACCATGTGAGGACACCTTGGGAAGACACCATCTACAGAATTGGATAAGCCCTCATTAGACACTCAACTTGCTGGCACCATAAACTTGGACTTTCCAGCTCCAGAATTTTGAGAAATAAATTTCTATTGTTTATAAATTATCCAGTCTAAGGTATTTTTTTTCTAGTCTAAGGTATTTTGTTATAGCATCAGGAATGAACTAAGAGACCCCTTTTCAATAATTAATAGGACAAGTACACAAAAAATCAGCAAACATATAGAAGCCTTAAACTGCACTGTCAATCCACCTAATCTAATTGGTATCTACAGAACACTCTTCCTAATGACAGCAGAATACAGTCTTCCCAAGTGTACATGATATATTCTCTCGGATAGACCAGGCCATCAAACATGTCATAGTAACTTAAAAAAAATTGAAATCATAAAAAGTATGTTCTTCAGTCACAACAGAATTAAATTAGGAAACAGTAACAGAAAGAAATTTGGAAAATCCAAAGTATTTTGAACTGAATGAGAACAAAACCAAAACATATCAAAATTTACTGGATACAGATAAATAATTGCTTAAAGAAGAATATATAGCCTATGTTAGGAAAGAAGAAAGCTCTCAAATCAGCAATCTGATCTTTTACCTGGAGAATTTAGAAAAAGGATAAACTAGACCCAAGGCAAGCAGAATGAAAGAAAGATGAGAGTGGAAATCAGGGTTGTAGGAAAGAGATAAGCAATAGAAAAATCAATGAAATCAAAATTTGGTTTTGTTTTTTGAAAAAATCAACAAAACAGAAAAAAAAACACCTTTAGCTAATTTGATCAAGGAAAAATGAAAGAACGAACAAATCACTAAAATCATTAATGAAAGAGAGACAACCTCTGACCCTACAGAATTTTTAAAAGATTATAAGATTCGCAGCTGTGACTGAATAAAAAAAAAAGATTCTAAGATTGTAAGACAACACTGTGAACAACTTTATCCCAATGAATTAGACAACTGAGGAAATACATAAATTTCTGTAAAACTGCAAATCACTAAATATATTCTAGTAAACTAGAAAATCCGAATATATTTAAAGCAAGCAAAAATGATTGGAAATTAAAAGTCTTCTCACAAAGTAAAGCCAAGGCCCAGAAAGCTTCACTGTGAATTCTATCAAATGTTTAAAAAAGAAACAATACCAATATTCCACAAGCTCTTTTGGGAAATAGATGAGGAAGGGACATTTATCAACTCATTCTTTGAAGATCGTATTACTGTGGTCCCAAAGCTAGACAAAGACATCATAAGAAAATAATATTACAGACCAGTATCCCTCATGAATATAGATGAAAAAATCCTCAATGAAATATTATCAAAGTGAATTCAGCAATATATAAAAAGGATTACATATCATGACCAAGTGAAATTTGTCTCCAAAAATGCAAGTCTGGATTAACACCCCAAAATCAATTAGTGTAATGCACTGTATTAATACAATAAGAAACAAAACCTACACATTCATCTCCATAGACACAGAAAAAATATTTAACAAAATTCAACTTGCATTCATGATAAAAAAAAAAAAAAAAACTCTTGACAAACCTGGAATAGATGGGAACTTCATCAACCCGATAATGAGAGGCTAAGAAACATCCTATACTTAATATCACATTTAATAGTGAAAGACGAATGCTTTCTCCTTAAGATCAGGAACAAGGCAAAGATTTTCGCTCTTGCCACTTCTATTCAACATTCTATTGGAGGCTGTAGACAGTGCAATCAGATATAATAAATGAAGACATTCAGATTGGAAAGGAGGAAGTAAAACTGTCTTTATCCAGATGACATGATCCTGAAGGTAGAAAATCCTAAGGAATCCACAAAAATACTATTATAATTAATAAACAAACTCAGCAAGGATATAAGACCGATATAACCAAATCAATTGCATTTGTATATACCAGCAATGCACGATCAGAAAATAAAATTAAGAAAGCAATTCCATTCAATAGCATCAAAAAAGAATAAAATACTTAGAAATAAATCTAATAAAAGAAATGCAAGACTTGTGCACTGAAAACTATAAAACATGGCTGAGGGAAATTAAAGGATATCTAAATAAATGGAGACATTTCATATTCATGGATTAGAAGAATCAATATTGTTGAGATGGCAATTCTCCCCAAATTGATCTATAGAGTCAACACAATCCCTATCAAAATCCCAGCAGGCTTTTTCACAGAAACTGACAAGCTGATCTTAAAATTTATATGGAAATGAAAAGACCCAGCATAGCAAAAACAATTTTAAAAAAGAACAAAATGGGAGGACTTTCATTTCCCAATCCCAAAACCTACTTTATAGCTTTGGTAATCAAGACAGCATTACACCAGCATTAGGATGGACATACTGTATAGATTAATGAAACAGAATTAAGAGTCCAGTGATAAGCCCCTTATGTTTATAGCCAATTGATTTTTGATAAAGGTGCTGAGGCTGTTCAATGCAAAAAAAAAAAAAAAAAAGCCAGGTTTTTAAACAAATGGTGCTGGGACAACTGAATAGCCATAGGCAGGGAGGTGAATTTTGATCTTTATTTCACACTACACACAAAAATTAACTCAAAAGGAAACTGTAAACCTAAATATAAGTGTTAAAGCTATAAGACTTTTAGAGGAACACACAGCAAAAAATATTTATAATCTCGAGTTAGACAGAAGTTCTCAGATTCAACATCAAAAGCATACTGTATAAAGGAAAAATTGATAAATTGAGCTTCATCAAAATTTAAAAATATTTGCAATTCAAAAGACACCATTAAGAAAATGAAAAGACCAAGCCAATGCCTGAGAAAATATTTGCAAATCATATATCAGATAAAGGACTTGTATCCAGAATATACAGAGAATTCAACAAGAAGACAAACGTCCAATTAAAAAATGGGCAAAAAATTGTAATAGACATTTTACCAAAGAAGATAAACAAATGACTAATAAGCACTCAGAGAGATGCTCAACATCATTCGTCATTAGGGAAATGCAAATTAAAACCACAATGAGATACCACTTCGTACACACTGGAATCGCTATAATTAAATCGATAGACAATAACAAATGTGAGCTAGGATGTGGAGAAATACACAGCTAGTGGAAATGTAAAATGGCACAGCTACTTTGGAAAATGGTTTGGCATTTTCTTAAAAAGCTAAACATAAATTTACTAAAGGACACAACAATTCCCCTCCTAGGTATCTACCCAAGGGAAACGAAAACAGAAGTCCACACAAAACTTGTATGCAAATGTTCACAGCAGCTTACTTTCTTTTTTTCTTTTCTTCCCTCCCTCCCTCCCTCCCTCCCTCCCTCCCTCTCTCTCTCTCTTTCTTTCTTTCTTTCTTTCTTTC
>NW_003852415.1:26636718-26638583 GCF_000181295.1 Otolemur garnettii
TTTTTTTTTTTTTTTGAGAAGGAGTCTTATATTGTTGCCCTTGGAAGAGTGCCGTGATGTCACAGCTCACAGCAACCTCCAACTCCTGGGCTTCGGCAATTCTCTCTTGCCTCAGCCTCCTGAGTAACTGAGACTACCGGTGCCCACCACGACGACTGGTTATTTTTTGTTGCCGTTTGGCTGGGGTCAGGTTTGAACCCACTACCCTTGGTATAGGGGGCCAGCAACCTACCCTCTGAGCCACAGACGCTGCTCTAGCAGTTTAACTTCTAATAGGCAAAAATGTAGGCACAACCCCAATGTCCACTAGCTGGTGAATAGATAACCAAAATGTGGTCTATCCATCCAACAAGATACTATTCATGAAGGAAAAGGAATGAGGCACTGAAGCATGCTACAACATGGATGAATCTCAAAAACATTATAGGGGGTAAAGGAAACCAGAAACAACCCCCTCCCCCACACATATTGTATGATTCAATTTATATGAAATGTCCAGGAAAGGCAAATACTTAGAGACAGAAAGTAGATTAATTGCCTAGGGCTGGGAGTTGCAACGGTGATGAAGTATAAACAAGGATGAAGCATCTTATTGAGATGATAGAAATATTCTGTAACTGGATTGTGATGACGGTTGTAAAATAGCAAATGTATTGAAAATCATTAACTTGCATACTTAAAATGGTGAACTTTTATGATGCGACAAAGCTGTTAAAATAAAGTTTAGTGAGACTCTTTCTGGATCCCCGACAGGATTTCTCTTTTGAGAATCAGGACCTCCGTAATTACAGGGAGCTGAATAGTAGGATTGGGAATCACAGGTTTTCCAAACAGTTCCAGCAGTGAGTATACACAGGGCCATTCCCACTTCTGCTCCTCGCTTCCTGGACCCAGATGTTTACCCACTAGGTGCAGACCACCCTCTAATGGTCATCAGTTAGGGTATATGTGTTCTGGAGGACGGCATCCCATTTCTGCAAGTTATCTTCCAGCTGGTATCTTAGCTGTGCCCTAGGTACAAGCCATTTCCCCATCTATCAGTCCAGCAGATTTAGGATGGCGTGATCCCTGCTAGGATCAGTGTATCCTACATTTATGGGTACTCTTCCATAACATGATACAAATCATGTTGCTGTGATTTTATGTGGGATTTCATGTTAGTGGATCAAACACTGGGTAAATCTTCAGATTGGGGAAGGTAGGCAGGGGGTGAGCGTGAGGGTGAGGTAGGAGAAGGCTAAGCTCTTCCTGGATGTGATGGTTAATTTTATATGTCAACTGAATGAAATTAACATTTAAATTGGTGTGTCTTGATTAAAGAAGACTGCCCTCTATGGTGTGGGTGAGCTTCACCTAATCCGTCGAAGGCCTAGACAGACCAAAAATACTGATATCCTTGAACTAGAGGGAATTCTCTAGTAGACTGCCTTTAAACTTCACCTGTGCCATCTCTCTCCTGGGTCTCCAGGCTGTGGGCCCATATTGCAAATCTGAACTTGTTGGCCTCTATAATCATATGAGCAAATTCCTTATACTAAATCACTTTCTATATTCAGTTGACTATTGAACAACATGGGGATTAGAGGCAGCTACACACACACAGTTGAAATCCACATACAGCTTTTGACTCCCTCAAACAACCAATAACATACTGTTGACCAGCAGCCTTACCAATAACAAACATTAAGTAACACATATGTTGTATGTTACAGATATATTATATACTGTATTCTTACACTCAAGTAAGCTAGAGAAAAGAAAATGTTATTAAGAAAATCATAAGGGCTCGGCACCTGTGGCTCAAGTGGCTAAGGCGCCAGCCATGTACACCAAGGTGGCGGGTTCGAATCCAGCCCGAGCCTGCC
>NW_003852415.1:26638969-26641885 GCF_000181295.1 Otolemur garnettii
CAGCTACTTGGGAGGCAGAGGCAGGAGACTTGCTTGAGCCCAGGAGTTGGAGGTTGCTGTGAGCTGTGATGCCACAGCACTCTACCCAAGGTGACAGCTTGAGGCTCTGTCTCAAAAAAAAAGAAAAGAAAAGAAAAGAAAATTATAAGTGGCTCACTCCTATAATCCTAGCACTCTTGGAGGCTGAGGTAAGTGGATTGCCTGAGCTCAGGAGTTTGAGAACAGCCTAAGCAAGAGTGAGACCCCATCTCTAAAAAATATATATAGCTGGGCATTGTGGTGGGTGCCTGTAGGCCCAGCTACTCAGGAGGCTGAGGGAAGGGATTGAGCCCAAGAGTTTGAGGTTACTGTGAGCTCTGACGCCACAACACTCTACTGAGGGTGAAAAAGTGAGACTCTGTCTCAAAACAAAATAAAACAAAGAAGCAAGTCATAAGGAAGAGAAGATACATTTACTGTTCAGTGAGTGGAAGTGGATCATTGTAAAGGTCTTCATCCTCATCATCTTCATGTTGAGTAGGCTGAGGAGGAGGAGGAAGAGGAGGCATTGTTTTTCTGTCTCAGGGGAGGCACAGGTGGAAGAAATCATGTTTAAATGGACCTGAGCAGTTCAAACTTATGTTGTTCGAGGGTCAGCTGTATCTATACATCCATCCTAGTGGCTCTGAATCATGCACCGGACATGTGTCGATTCCAGTCAAGACATACTGCTGTCTTTTCCAGAGTGGAAGGATCCAATGTAGTCAACTTGCCACCATATGGCTGCCCTCCAAGGATATGCAGTACCAGGAGTTCAGTGTTGGTCTCTGCTGCTGGCAGACTGAACATTCAGCCTCAGCAGTTCGTTAGGCCATATCAGCCATGGTCAGTGGGAGGCCATCCTGCTGGGTCTGTGGCTACCCAGTCATGTGCCCTGTCTATACAGAGGTGACCAATGACAGGGGCTGGCTGACATCAGCTGGCCAGGTCATTTGTCTACTAAGGTATGTATTGCTTCTTCCATCCTAGTGCTCTCAGGTGGTCGTTCACATGGAACACAAATCTTTTCCCACCTTGTGCCCTCTCCAAACACTGCCCAATCCCTCTTCCTCAGACCCTCTCTTCCTTGATCTGCCGATCTTTCTTGTTCTGGATCTCTGAGAGGCCAGTCAAACTATCTGTCACTGCTCAACAATGCACATGTACTCCATTCTTGAGCTATGCTGCTTTCCATACATCATGGATGACAGTGTGCATGACCTGAAGCTTTGTCCCTCCCCAGTGCCTTAATTGACAAAACATGGTTAGGTCACATGAGGCTGTGTTAGCTTCCACTTGGCTCACTCTTAGGACACTGGCTTTGGAGCCCAGAGTCATCATGTGGGAAATCCAGCTACTTGGAAGCTTCTTGTTGGACAGACCACATGGAGAGGCCACCTAAAGTTAGAAGGAGCCTTGCCCAAGGAGCACCAGCTGTTCAGCTTCCCAGTGTTTGTCTTCCCAGTCCAGGTGCCAGACATGTCAGAAAGTGAACTTCTGAAAGTAAATAAATAAATTAATTTATTAATTAAAGTGAGCTTCTGGATGATTCCAGCACTAGCTCTAACCTCGATGTATCACAACTGCCATGTTGAGAATTCAACCTCTTTTATAGCTCTGTCATACTTCTAATTAAGTTTTAGGTCAGAGCCTCAGCTTTCTCTGCCCTTCAGATGCAAGAGATGAGAGTCTCTAATTTATAGGATGCTAAGGAGACCCTCTGGTTATCTTAATTAGCCTTTAATTGGTGATTAACCACCCTCAGCCTTTGATTGTCTTCCTCCAACGCTGCAGTTTCCCCCAGCAACAGCCATCCAGCTCCACAGTCCTGTAATGTCTGCTTCCCTTGCTCCTCTCAAATACCTGACCCATTGTGATCTCCTGTGCATTCCTTCTCCTGGGTCTTAATTGTTACTCTACCCCATGCCGGGGACTGTCAATGCTTCCTATCACCAGTGATAGAGTCCTCATTGCCAGCCATCTGGTGGCTGAGCCAGCTCCAAAATCCCATTTCAAAGATTCTTGGACCACTCCTGCTACCATCTGTTGAAGGTTGGGCTCTCTGGCATTTGGTCTCTGCGATGAAATTTGCAGGCAGGAAGGCAAAAGTCCTTAGGACTAACCTTTTGGAACAAGGGCTGAAAGAGGTGGGATATAGCAGAAGCAGCTGAGCTGCCATGCAGTCCCCACAAAGGCCTTGGCCAGTCCCACTATGGACTCTGAACCTGGGATAGCCAATCAGAATAGACCGACATTTGGGAGAGGGTACCAAGACTTTGAACCTCCAGACTTATTGGTTGTTATATGTGGACTGCCCCTGGTGAGGGGGTGTGACCTTGGGTGAGGCAGGTCAGAGCCATAAGCCAACAGCACTCTTGGTGGCTGGGGAAGAAGTGCCTCCATCCTGGGATGGTGAATCTGAACAATGTGCCACAGTGCCCACCACATCAGTGTAAGCTCTCCCTATACATCTGAATATTGGATTAAAACCTAAGCTTGGACTCTGGGATAGAGACATAAGATATATTTGGCATCTTCCTAGAAACCCTAGAAGAAATAGTCATGAGATTTTTCGAAAAAAATGAAGTTTGGTGGCGCTTGTAGCTCAGTGGGTAGGGTGCCATCCACATACACTGAGGCTGGCGGGTTCGAACCTGACATGGGCCAGCTAAACAACAATGACAACTGCAACAACAACAAAAAATAGCTGGGTGTTGTGGTGGGTGCCTGTAGTCCCAGCTACTTGGGAGGCTGAGGCAAGATACTCTTCTAAGTCCAAG
The DNA here is from genome assembly GCF_000181295.1 of Otolemur garnettii. Taxonomy (NCBI): domain Eukaryota; kingdom Metazoa; phylum Chordata; class Mammalia; order Primates; family Galagidae; genus Otolemur; species Otolemur garnettii. The sequence continues at coordinate 26,641,768 of NW_003852415.1, forward strand.
AGGTTGAGGTTTCTGTGATGGCACTCTACTGAGGGTGACATAGTGGGACTCTATCTCAAAAAAAAGAAAAGAAAAGAAAAAATGAAGTTTGCTGTAGAAAAAGTGATGATTTTTTTTT
>NW_003852415.1:26642010-26643610 GCF_000181295.1 Otolemur garnettii
CAGCCTCCCAAGTAGCTGGGACCACAGGTGCCTGCCACAATGCCCGGATATATATATATATATTTTTTGGTTGCAGCTGTCATTGTTGTTTGGCGGGCCCAGGCTGGATTTGAACCCGCCACCTTAGGTGTATGTGGCTGGCACCTTAGCCACTTGAACCACAGGCGCTGAGCCATGATTTTTTTTTTAATGCTAGGAAAAATCATACAAGTCTTCAAAGCCCCACATTCAGGTATATCTAAGAAGAAAAAACAGTAGTATTCTTTTTAAAAATAACCCTGTATACAATGCATTTATGTGTGTCACTACAAAAATTTTAAGGCAGACTGTGTTACGGTCCATTATTTTACTTCCCAGAAACACAGTCAGCAGTGTCCTTTCTGATTCACCCATGCAAGCTTCTATTTGCTGGGCTTGTTGGTATTGCTGGGAGGGCTTCATTTGTTTCTATCTGTGTAGACTTTGTGTTTCATGATTTTTGTGTTTCTCAAAATCTTTATAATGATCCACGTATTATTCATTCATTTGTTCACTAGCAAACACCTAACATGTGCCAGACACTATACTAGGAGTTGAAAATATGCTTCTTTCAGTGTTGTTTTGACAGTCTAATACCCTTGATTTGGAGAATCACTCAGTGAAGTCTTGATGGGGCTGTCAACCACAGATCTCCTATCCTCCACCACCTGGCCAACCACAGAACACTACCCTGCAGAAACAGTTTATGGATTGGGCCCATGTCTTAAGCTGGGCCAAACCATTCTTGTGTGTTAATATATGAATACAGGAAGATCATTTCCATTGGAGTTGTTAGCCTGATGTAATATCGACATATAGTTCCTACAGGAGACATCTAGAATAGGAGGGAAAAATAAAGAAAAGAGGGAAACAGAGACAAGAAGGGAGGAGAGGAGGGATGGACAAAGGAGAAGAAGGAGAGGGAGAAAGATAAGGATAAGGAGGAGAAGAAGTAGAAGAGGGGGAGGAGGAGGAGGGCCGGATGTGGTGTCTCATGCTTCTTATCCTAGCACTCTGGGAGGACGAGATGGATAGATTGCCTGAGCTCACAGGTTAGGGACCAACCTGAGTCAGAGCGAGATCTCCTTTCTAAAAATAGTCAGGAGTTGTGGCAGGTGATGTAGTCCCAGCCACTTGAGCGGCTGAGGCAAGAGAATCACTTGAGCCCAAGATTTTGAGGTTGCTGTTAGCTGTGACACTACAGCACTCTACCTAGGGTGACAAATTGAGATTCTGTCTCAAAAAAAGAAAAAAAGAGGAAAAGGAAGAAGAGGAGGAAGAGAGAGAAGAGAAAAGGAGGAGGAAGAGGAAGAAGGTGAAGGAAGAGGAGGAGAAGAAGGAGGAGGAGAAGTAGAAGGAGGAGAAGAAGGAGAAAGAGGAGGAGAAGAAGGAGGAGGAGAAGTAGAAGGAGGAGAAGAAGGAGAAAGAGGAGGAGAAGAAGGAGGAGGAGGAGGAGAAGGAGGAGAAGAAGGAGAAAGAGGAGGAGAAGAAGGAGGAGGAGGAGGAGAAGGAGGAGAAGAAGGATAAAGAGGAGGAGAAGAAGGAGGAGGAGGAGGAGAAGGAGGAGAAGAAGGAGGAGGAG
>NW_003852415.1:26644928-26665826 GCF_000181295.1 Otolemur garnettii
TTTTTGGTTGCAGCCATCATTGTTGTTTGGTGGGTCTGGGCTGGATTTGAACCCGCCACCTTAGGTGTATGTGGCTGGCACCTTAGCTGCTTGAGCCACAGGCGCCGAGCCACAACTCTAAATTCTTAAATTCTCTAGCTTGAGCTAGTTTGAGTTGTGTTTCTGTTGCTTACAACCCAAAGGATCCTAACTGGAGTTTCTCACTAGATCTGCAAGGCACACATTCAAGCTTACCAATACCTCTCAGGCACATGATTCACTCTGTAGGGCAAAGGGACTCTAATACATTTGCCTCATTTTATAGGCAGGCTTTATGAGTTTGCATAAGATATTTATTTATTTATTTATTTATTTATTTTTGAGACAGAGTCTTGTTGCCTAGCTAGAGTGCTGTGGCATCACAGCTCACAGCAACCTCAAACTCTTGGGCTTAAGTGATTCTCTTGCCTCAGCCTCCCAAGTAGCTGGGACTTCAGGTGCCCACCACAATGCCAGCTATTTTTTTTGTTGTTGTCATTGTTGTTTAGCAGGCCCAGGTCCGGTTTGAACTCGTCAGCACTGGTGCATGTGACTAGCACCCTAGCCACTGAGCTCCAGGCTCCAAGCCTGAGTAAGATTTTTAAAATGTGATAGAAGAGAAAATGTGTCGTGAACTGAAAAGTACTCTTCCTATGGGGCCATTTATTGCTACCAATGTCACTTGCAAAACTGGGCACCTCACTTAAGATGCCACTTGTGCCCTTGAGTCCGTAGGATCAGACCCTTGGGTGTCCCTCAAAGGCAGGGTGGGGCTTTCCATGCTCCAGGGTCTGAGGGCCCAGCATGGAAGTGGCATAGAGCAGGTGTCCATCAAAATATGACTGATCAGAGTAGTCAGGAGTTCAGGGCCTGTCCAGAGAGACTGCTAGTTGGTAGTGGTCACCAAATGGGCAGAAGTGAGAGTAGAGAGGAGCATGCCTTGTGCCAGGGTGCCAGGTGGGATGCCTGGTCTGGATCTAGGCCTGCCACAAATATGACTGTAAGCCTGTCTCTTCTCTGTCCTGGGCCTTCCTTCTTCCTCTATAAAATGAGAGACTGTAGTCAACAATGCCATTTCTGTCCAGGTCTCCTGGGCTCTCACTACTTCCACCAACACGGACTAGAAGGCTCCCAACTCTGCAGGACACACTTTCTGGCTGGTTGTGGACACACCCAGGACTCTACTCCTTGCTCCTCCCATGGGTCACCTTGTAGGCACACTCCATGCTGGCTCTCAATGGTCTCAGAAGGATTGAGACTTTGTTCCCTGTTGCTCATTCATTAATCTCCCTATTTTGGCTTCTTCCCTTACCAGATTCAGGTCCCTAGCCCCCTCCAGGTGCTTCCCAGAATCTCTCCTTAAGTAAACCAGTGATGCTGGGACCCTTGCTCAAGGCAGAGGGGTCAGAATCTCCTGTTGCTAAGGTCTGCAATGGTGAGGACCCTCTTGCTTGCTGATGAAGGAATCCACCCAAATGGCTCGAGTAAAAAGAAATGGGATTGACTGGCCTATACGCAGAGGAGCCTAGGAACTGCCAGACCAAGGTCTCTCTTTCCTTGTTTTGCTCTTTCTGGCTTTGTTCCCAGACAGAGCCTCTTGACTTCTTGTCCCCAGGCAGCTCTGGGCTCACGTCTTTCCACCCTCAAGTTCCCATGAGAGATAGTGTCTGTTCCTGACATTGATAGTTGTTGGCTGGCCTTGGCTTCCTGAAATTCTTATGTTGATGGGGCCAGGGGAGAGATATTCTCCAGTCAGCCAGACCATTCCATTTAGAGATGGGGTTCTGCTTTCTCTAACACCAAGTAGGGAGTTGTAAGGGTTTGTTTCCCCAAAGGAAAATGGAGGTGCTGTCTGCTGAACAAAGAGGCTAGCCGGGGGGGGGGGGGGGGCTTGAAAACTGGCGGACACTACAGACTCACCACTCACTCACTCACTTGCTGACTAGATCACTCAGCAAACATGTACCCAGCACCTACAGACAGGTGGATGGTACAACTACAAAGCACACACAGTCCAGTTGAAGATTGATGTCTCTCTGGGGTAGACATGGCAGAACAAGACAAACACGGCCTTTGGAGCCCCAATACATCCTAGGTATAACCTCTCGGAACCTCAATTCTCCCAACGGCCAAATGGGACAGTGACAATAAAAGGGTAACGTTCTTAATTCTGTGCCTAACACAGACTGCAGCTGGTGTTCAGCCCTTCGTTTTTCCCTTTAAGGTTTTTTTTTCCTTTTTTTTTGAAAAGAACAGAAGCACAGCATAAGTGAGATTTCCAAATGAGTTGTGTGTGGGGCCCACTGCGGCCCCTCTTGGGGACTTGTGAAAGCTTTTTGCTTGCGAAAGCTCTCTGCTCATCAGCTCAGGCTGTGTCCGTCATGCTAGGTGCCACGTCTTCACTCCTTTGACAAGGCTGCTGGCAATTGGGCTAATGAAGCTCCTGCTGTGAGCTCAAGTGCGGGGGACAGGCCTCTTGAGCGCTCTCCGGCCCCACTTGCTGAGTTTTTCTCCCTGTTGAAAATAATAAGCCCAGAGACGCTCTGTTCGTGTCAGAAGAAAATGAGACAGTTTTTGCATTCAGGCTTTTTAAAATGCCCAGGGTACTCTGTCCAGACACCCTTGAGTAAAAGGGAAAAAAGAAATTAGTGAAATGTGAAATAATTTGAAGAAATTAGACCTAGTTTGTCCAAGATTACGGATGGCTCTTAATTAAGTGTCTCAGTCTTTCTTGCTGGGGAAAAAAATCATTTCAGCCCTTTATTTTCTTAAGCACCCCAGCAAGGATGTATGTGCAAAGGCTTCTGGGGACATTTATTAGGTTGTTTTATTTTAATCACCCATGACTGGGCTTGCAAGGAGACATTGCAGACATTTCACTGAATTCTCAATCAGCCACTTTGAAAGCTCACCCAGAACCTTCTCCGGAAGTCCATCAGATCTTCCAGAGGGAAGGAAATTTCCATTCCTCTGAGTGCCTTTGTGTACACTAACCCCAGGTAGCCCCTGAAAGGGGCCCCAGGACCTCTGTTGGTCGGAGGGCTGGATGCTTACGTGACCCCCCAGCTGCATCCCTCAGAGACCCCCTTAGCTCCCTGCAAGGTGTATTTGCTTCCCAGCTCTAAGAGAAAGCCAAAACCTCCACAAGGACAGGTAAGGCTCAGGAGGGAGCTGGGAGCAGAAAGAAGGAAAGACTATTCCAGAAACTTCCCAAGAAAGGAACAAGAGGCTCAGGGTGGATTTGGGGTTGGGGCAGACATCTCTGAGGCAGCACATTTGCAGACACGGAAGATGGGATAGCAAGGCAAAGAGTTGGAGGGGAGTGGCAGGCCGTGAGTGTGGAGAGGCAGGATCCAGCTGGAAAAGTCGGCATCTGTCAGCCTCAGTTGGGACTTGAGGTTTTCTTCCTGGGGTCTTGAGCAGGAGAGTGACAAGCTCTAATTGATGGTTCTTGAAGGTGTGCTGACAGCTGGGAGGACCTCTGTTATTGGTAGAGGGCACCCAGGACTGTGGCTGAGCCACATGCAGAACAAGGCAGCTCTGAGCAGCTCTGAACAGCTCTGATGGGGCAGGTGGGGTGGGGTGGGTGGGGTGGGTAGGGACGGTGATGAGCTGGCACAGGAGGTTGAACCCTGAGGAACTGCCATATACAAGGAAGGGGAAGCAAAATTTTTCCTCGGCCCTTTTAGGTGTTTTTTTGGTCTGAGAATTAAACTGATATGAAACATATCAACAGGAGAAAAGCACTCAAATTTATTTAATGGGAGGTTTTTTTTTTTTTTTTTTTTTTGTGGCACCACAGCCTTCATAAGAAGTAAGGACCCAAAGACACAATTGGAGTTGAATATATGTATACTGAGTTAGACAAAGAGTAGTGATCTGTGAAATGTGATGGGCAAAGGAACATGGGCTGTGGACGTCAGTTGGGTGCAGAAGTGACTAGAAGGATAAGGGTTAGCCTAACAATGTGTGTTTGTATAGATTTCTCTCAGCCTCAACTTCCTGTCCTCAATGTCAAGAATAGTACTTTCCTTCTGGTGTAGGAAGTTTGGAGAACTTTCACACAGAATTTCATCTCCTGTTTTTAAGAAACAGAATGAAGTTCAGAGTGATTGTTTTTTTTTTTTCTTTTTTTGAGACAGGGTCTTATTCTGTGTTCTTGGATAGAGAATAGTGACCTCATCATAGCTCACTGCCACCTCAAACTCCTGGTGGGTTTCAAGCGATCCTCCTGACTAGCTGGGAATACGAACCTGCAACCACACCTGGGTATTTTTCTTTTTTTTTTTTCCTATTTTCAGTAGAGATGGGGTGTCACTCTTGCTCAGGCTGGTCTTGAACTGCTGACCTCAAGTGATCGTCCCATGTCAGCCTGAGTGCTGGGATTACAGGAGGGAGCCATGGTGCCTGGCTCCAGAGTGATCTTCTTGCACCTTTTTTTTTTTTTCCAAGTTCCTTTAACTCCAAATAGTTAACATGCCAGGATGGCCCATGTCAGATTCTTAACTCTCATCAGTGATGATGTGAAATTGAACCTAATATTTGGGGCACAGAATGAAAATATTTAGGTGATGGATGGATGTGTGTGTGGTGATGTGTGTGCTTGGAGAGTACTAGATTCCTGATAGAAAACAGAATTCCACTCGTAGTTCAGATGAAGGGACTTGACTGCAGAATGATTCACAAGGTGTGTGTTAGGAGTGAGGGGTATTAAGATAACCTACAAAAATATTAAAGCACCTGTGGACGAGCAGCAGCAAGAAGCTGTGACACACTCATGTACACATGATGTACCCTCAGGGCCTAAGGGACTATCTTTGAATCCAGAGAGAGCTAGGGCCATGCAGAGGGCAGGAAGGACCCCACCACAGGCAGTATCAGGGAACCCAAAGAAAGGGAGCAGGGAAGAAATTCTTAACCTCTCTGTCCTCCTGGCCTCCAACTGGTGCCCCATGGGCCAAAGGCAACAGGACAGACGTCAGGAGCTCAGATGACCCAGTGCTCAGGGTTAGCCTGCAAGGACACAGAGCTGAGCAGAGAAAACCATGGAAGGCAGGAAGGAAGTCATTCTCTAGTTCTGTTACTGTCCCTTGGTCTGTTTCCTCTCTGATCAGTACTTTTCAGAGTGCCTATCCAAAACGAAGAGCTTCTGCCTGAGCTGTAAATGAACAAACGGCCTTCCTCCAGGAGAAAGTCTCACTGTGGCAGAAATGTCAACTCAGCTGCATGCAGCAAGCTCCCAGATGGTCCTGTAGACTTACGTGCTGGCGCTTGGCACACATGTGGCTCAGACCCCACTTATGGGGAGCCTCACCCCCCACCCCCTGCTCTGAGTCCTTGGAGGAGGGTGGGAGGTTCTGAGGCTGCCCCATTTATTCCCTCCCTGTGGGACTTCTCTTGGAGACCGGGAGGCCCATCCCTCTATGAAGGTTGCAGTTTCTGCAGAGGATTTATCCACATACCTGTCACCCTCTTGGCCCAGAACTCTGCTGGCCCTTTTTACCTGGGTGGAACCTATGCTCTGTAACTGCCCTGAGGCTGCCCCCATCCACACCGTCCTAAATTATCCCTTCAGTATCCAAATCTAGGAATGTACTTTCTGCAGAACCCTGGACAATCCAACCACTGCCCTTTTAGATGAGACAGCCAATGCTTGAGAGAGGGCTGGTATAGGAGGGGAGGAGCAGACCTGGACAGGGTGCAACTAGGCCAAAGGGACCAAACGGACAGGAGGAGACATGCTAGGAGGCCAGGCAGGAACAGCAGGTCTGGAGCCAAGGCAGAGTCTTGCACCCTGATGCCTTCTGCTCTCCCTGGTACACAGACACCCCTTGAGGGGTGGGGGGAGTGCAAAGAAGAGAGAGAAGAAGGTGAGACACTACCCCAGGGTCCTCCCAGGAGAGCGTACAGGAAGAGTAAGGAAGTAAGTTTGGGAGATCCACGGGGCCCAGCCGGCCAGGAGGCAAGCTGAAGCCAGGTCTGTGTCTGGCCTGCAGGCCTGGTTGGCCCCCTCCCATGCTGTCAACCTTCTTTGAAAGGCCTAGGGATTAGGTTTGCCTGTTCAAACCTCCCGCCCTCAAGTCCCTGGCAGGCTGAACCCAGCCCCAACTCTGGGGCCCCCGGATGCAGCAGCCCAGCCAGCCCATTCTGCCAAGACCATCTGGGCCCACTTAGGCCTGTGGCCGGGGGGCCAGAGGCGCCCTGGCCAGGCAAGGTTCCCAGTGGGGACTGGGGGGGCTGGGGGTGTCCTGCAGCTTGAGGGACGCCCGGGCCTGGCCTCCACACGATGGCAGCATGCTCGCGCTGAAGCCCGCTGGGGCTGCCTTGGCTGGGCCCGGACCCTGCACCGCCCTGGGCTCCGTGGCTGTGCTCTCCTGGCTTTTAGAGCTACTAAGACATCCCAAATGCTGTCTGGGAAACCTTTACATCTCTCCCCATCCTCTGGTTCTCTGGGGCCCAAGAGGACTTCTTAGGGCCCAGGTCCCTCAGGTGCACCTCATCCATAGGGAGACTAGCCCCCCAAGGTGGGCCAGGCTGGGGCACAGATGACTGAGGACCTCTATACCTCAAATAGGCTGAATTCTCCTCATACCACCCAGAACCCTCCAACCCCCTAGCTGGCCTCAACTTTCCCCTTTTGTACCTGAGGATGCTGGCTGGGGCTGCCTGCAGGATAAGTGTTTCCCTGAGTTGGGTAGTGTACGGGGGATGGGGTGCAGTCAGGGAGACCCAGCCCAGGAAAAATGAACAGATCCACCTGCAGGGCAGCTAAGAAGGAGCTTAGACCCAGATCTAAAATAAAATAAAACCAGGGCAGGCTCCTCTTTGCCCTCCTGAGATAGGGTAGCCTCTTGTCAAGGTGTGGGCTGCCCTGTCCTGCTTCTTTTTTTTTTTTTTAAATAAAAAAAAATTGTATTTACTTAGAAGCATGCAGAATGTCAACAAAACAGCTGCAATTTTTTTTTTTTTGCAATTACTGAGTGGTATTCAGTTAACAGAACAACAATTATTTCGCATAAGCTGCATCAGAGACAACTGAAATTGAAAAAACTACCATCCCCATATATAATTTGTGCTGTGCACCAACAACAACCTGCTTTAAATTTCCATGCCAATTTACAACCCCCAGGCAAGGTTAGTGGCTACTGAAAATACCACCAGGACAGGGCTATCTAAAGACATATTAGGTAGTGTGTTAACTATACAAAAAAAGACACCGTACAGTTTAAAAACAAATCTTACAGAGCCTTACATTTCAATTTTTTTCTTTAAAAGGAGTGAGTTGTGTACAGGGGGGTTAAATGCTTTATAGACAAGAAAAAACAACTGTGCTAGAACCAACTTATTCATCATCATCTTCTTCTTCTTCTTTCTCTCTCCTCCTCCTCTTCATCCTCTTCATCTTCCTCCTCCTCTTCATCCTCTTCACCTTCCTCGTCTTCCTCCTCTTCTTTCTTTTTCTTGCTTTTTTCAGCCTTGACGACTCCCTTTTTTGCTGCATCAGGCTTTCCTTTAGCTGGGTATGCAGCAATATCCTTTTCGTATTTTTCCTTCAGCTTTGCAGCCCTCTTTTCATCAGGCTGCTTGTCACCCGCAGCAGTGTTACTCCACATCTCTCCCAGGTTCTTTGCAACGTCACCAATGGATGGGCCAGGATGTTCTCCTTTGATTTTTGGGCGATACTCAGAACAGAACAAGAAAAATGCCAAAGGAGGCCTCTTGGGTGCATTGGAATCCTTGAACTTCTTTTTTGTTTCCCCTTTAGGAGGGATATAGGTTTTCATTTCTCTTTCATAACGGGCCTTGTCTGCCTTTGCCATATCTTCACATTTTCCTTTCTCTTTAGCAGACATGGTCTTCCACCTCTCTGAGCACTTCTTAGAAAACTCTGACAAGTTGACTGAAGCATTTGGATGCTGCTTCTTGTGCTCCGCCTGACAAGTTTGTACAAAGAATGCATATGATGACATTTTGCCTCTCGGCTTCTTAGGATCTCCTTTGCCCATGTTTAGTTATTTTTCCTCAGCGAGGCACAGAGTCGCCCAGTGCCCGTCCGGCTCTCACTTGCCCTGGCGCTGTCTCTCCTGTCCTGCTTCTGTAGCTGCCTTCTCTCCTCTTTCCCCACCAACTTCAGCATCTGGTGCCCTAGCCAGTCACATACTGCCTGCACTTTATTTCTCTGCTTTCTTGGATTCTTTCTGTCCCTAAATTCCTCTGCCTTCTCTCTCCTCCACTCTGAGCTTTGCAACACCCTAAGGGACCCAGCACCAAGGCCAGGATCTTGGCAGGCTTGGGTCTTAACTCCAACCCCAGAAGCTGTGCTTCTTGGCCTTATAGGGGAGGCACATGTGGAGTGTTGGGTGGGACTTGTAAATTTAGTTGAATAGAGGCCCCCCACTCTAGTCCAGGGGCTGGTAGGTGGAGGCTCCGTGTCTCTAACTAGGGCACGTAGTTGGGAGCAACCACAAGTTCCATTCCTACACCAGATGGGGGATTGCGGGGTAACCAGGCTCAGGCCCATTTCTCTATAGCAGAGTGCTCAACCAGGGGCAATTTGCCGCCAGATAACATTAGATGATGTCTGGAGATGTTTTAAATTTTAATAATTTTATTGTTTTAAATTTATTTTTCCAATTTAATTTTTGTTTACTTATTTATTGAGACAGAGTCTCACTTTGTCACCCTTGGTAGAGTGCTGTGGTGTCACAGCCCACAGCAACCTCAAATTCCGGGGCTGAAGTGATTCTCTTGCCTCAGCCTCCCAAGTAGCTGGGACTATAGGCGCCTGCCACAATGCCTGACTATTTTTAGAGGCAGGGTCTCGCTCTTGCTTAGGCTGGTCTCAAACCTGTGAACTCAGGCAATCCACCCGCCTTGGCCTCCCCCGAGTGCTATTTTTATTGATACATAATAATTATACATGTTTTGGGGTACAAGTGATATTTTGATACATGCATATAATGTGTCATGATCAAATCAGTGTATTTAGGATCTCTGTCACCTCAAACATTTATCATTTCTTCATGTTGGGGCCATTTCAACTCTTGTAGGTATTATGACATATACCATAAATTATTGTTCAGGACAGTTACCCTCCTGCACTGTTGAGCACTAAACCTTGTTCCTCTGTCTAGCTGTATGTTTGTACCCATTACCCAAACTCCCGTCCTCCTCATTTCCCTTTCCAGCCTCTGGTAACCATCTTCCCCATTCTCTATCTCCAGGAGATCTACCTTTTTCTTTTCCACATATGTGTGAGAACATGTGATCTTTGTCTTTCTTTGCCTGGCTTGTTTCACTTAACATAATGCTCTCCAGTTCCATTTATGTTGCTGCAAGTGACAGGATTTCATTCTATTTTACAGCTGAGTGCATAGTATTCGCCCCTTTACATACACTGTTTTCTTCATCCATACACCAGTTGATGGGCACTCAGGTTGCTACTGTATCGTGGCTATTTTGAGTAGGGCTGCAATGAACATGAAGGTGCACATATCCCTTTGATGTGGTGATTTCTGTTGCCCGGATTAATTTTTGATTGTTACAACCTAGGGAAGACATGGTGCTACCAATATCTGGTGAGTGGAGGCCAGGCACCCCACTAAACATCCCACAGTACACAGATAGTGCTCACAGCAAGGAACAGCCAGCCCCAAATGTCCACAGGGGCTGCTCACTTTGGAAGCAGATATACTAAAATGGGAATGAGATAGAGAAGACACCACTATCCGTTACTGAAAATTGATGAAACCGACATTTACCACAGGATGATTTTATAGAATGGAAAGGATACACCCATCAAGCCGGAAAAATGTAATCTGAGCGTTGAGCACCAGGCTTGTGAGTCTCAAACGTGATCTGTTTATTTCTAAACTCTCCTCCACTCACCTTTAAGATTACTAGACTGTTAAAAAATGCAAGACATTAGTATGTACTTAACAGTTTCTACACATGCTTGTACCTTACTGGATTTGTGTATTTTTAGTAGGCAGTAAATAATGCACTCATTGAAAATAATAAGCAGATACCTCTTTAGGGGGATGAAAAAGAGGAGGTGGCTGGCGTCAAGACCTGGCCTGAGCTTCTGCCAGCCTGATGTCCAGCCTGTGATCATTGATGTCAGCCTGGGTGGATGTTTAGACATATTCCATAGATAGAAACCCACAGCTCGGGCTCACATGGGCACTGACATCAGCCCCCAGCCACAAGAGATGTGCTGTGCTGATCTGGGGTCCTGTCAGGAATGAGCCCCCAGCTCTCCACCTGCCTTATTGATAACTACCGAGCATAGACGAGACGCCAGGGATGCCTACAAGATAGGTCAGTTCTACTCCAGAAGATGCCATACATACATCAAGGCTATTTTAGGGTGTAGGCAGGCCCAGAAGGAGGGGTGAGGGGCTCTGTGCTAATCTGGTTACCGCCATGTGTGGGGACAGCAAATGCCACCATTTCTATCGAGTGATCTAACAGGAGTGGCAGACAGCTCATGACATACGTGCAAAATGTCTTTGTGGCAGGCCCAGGACAGGAACGCAGGGAGGAGTGGGAGGAAGCAGAGTGGCAACTGGCAGTGGAAGGACCCTCCCTGCCAGCCACGGCCCCTGTAAGATGGATCAGGGTGCTGGGCATGCCTGGAGACAGGCTGGGGGGCCTGGGCAGACAGAGTTCCTCCTGACCACTGGTGACCTCTCTGTAGCCTCATCCCCTCTCCTTGTGGGAAAGCAGTTTTCTTGAGGACTCAGTGGAGAAGGCTGATGGGGGTGAAGCAGCATTATGAGCTCTTTGCCAGTTTACGGGGCCATCGTCTGTATGGAGAGGCAAAACCTGCAGGGCTGGACCGTGCTCTGCAGTGTTCAAACAGTGACCCAAGGCATTGCGCATTAGGGGTCTTCATGCTGGCAGCCAAGATCTGTCTGTGGTGGCTCTTCTTTTCCACACCACCTGGCCTGCCCGTCAATGTCTTTTTCCCCAGCTAAGCAGTTCTGCTGGCCTCCACTCTCCACATGATCTGGTGCCCTTCCTTCTTTTCAATCTAAGAGTGCCAAGTTGTCCATTTTCCTCTTCCTCACCAAGTAGGGCCTGGGAGGGGTGGAATCACCCCAAAGCAGTGTTGATCAGTCCCTCTCTCCACTATTTAGGTAGCTCAGATCCCTCTATATCTCTGGGGCGGTGCTAAAACCACCGTGGTGTAAAACACCCTCCCGCTCCATCTACACCCTTCTACTCCAGGGGGCTTGTATTTTCCCCCTCAGTTTGTTTCTTTGCCTCCAGAGCACTTTTGGTCACCCTGGCAGTTTCCTGCTATCCCCTGTGTGGGATATTTTCCACACTGGAGATGCAATCAATTAGGGAAGCAGCCCAGAACGGGGTCACTCGTCCTCATCACGAAGGCTATGCCTCTCTTCTCCACCCAGAGACATAGTTGAGGTTCTCTTTCATCTATTTTAATTTGGTTGACAGACATCAGACCTAAAGCAGATCAGCAGTTGGGAGAGGAAAATTCCTAAATGTTTTAATTTGCTCCATCTAACTTGAGCCAAAGAAGCCATGGGCTTACTTTTTCCACCTCCCGCCCCCCTGAAAGAGAGCGTATGTTCAAGTTCGCCTCTGATACAGAACACCGCCTGTTCTTGGCGGCCCCTGGAATGGCTTTGCTCAGCACATAAAAAAAGATCCTGACATTCTCTCTGTCCTCTTGACTCTGCCCAAAGTAGCGTCTCTTGGCAGGCAGTATTGCCTTGTAAGGCAGGTAACAGGCACGGGCCAGTGCGTGCGCGGTCAGATCATGGAGGACAGGGACAGGGACAGTCATAAACGGCACCAGGGATTAACTCCGGCTCGCTGAGCGTTTGGGAGCTGGGAGGAATGAGGAGGTGGCGCCAAGGGAGGGAGAGGTGTTGGTGTGTTTTTCGAATGCCAGGACTATAATTAAGGGGTGAGAAGATTCATGCTAACCCGTAACCAAGGCTGCAAGAGAAATCATGAAACCCAATAGCCCTAGGAGTCCAGATTTGGAATCTCATGTGGCACTAGCTCTGAAGCCTATTTCAGAGTTCAGCACATTTATCACGGGGTGCTCAGGCTCTGACAGTGTCAGGTGGCATATGGCCATCTTGTGGTGCCCAAAGTAGCTCTCACAATCTTCTAAGCACCTGTTTTGCGACTACCTCAAAGACTTGGAGGGACTTTCTAAGAGAGCTCTGTGCGCAGTGTGTGCGAGTTGGGGGGGGTCTTATCTGAGCAGAGGTCTTTCCAAGGGCATGGACCTGGGGTACAGGAAAAGTTTCTAGAAGAGCTGACCAACGTGGAGAAACTTGTATTTGGTTGAGCTCTGGGGGTGGGGGAGTGGGTACTCTCATCCCTTGTGTATTTTGAAATGTAGCCTCCAAGGGGCGCAAAGTCCAGTCTGTGCTGAACCTGGTGAAAGGCGTATGAGGCCCATTTACTCTTCTCTCCAACTTTGTCAGTGCTGGCCATGTTTCATCATCAAAAAGTAGTAAAAAAAAAAAAAAAAAAAAAATTGGCCTTGTCTTCCCTCAGCTATGTGGCTGGCCATGATTCCCCTGGGTTTGTCAACCTCAGCCCCCATCCTGGGAGTCAGACCTCCTGCTTCCTCCCCCCATCTCTGACCACATCCTCTGAGACAAACGATTCCTGGAGAATCCACACAGACAGACTCAGTTGTGGCCAAGCCATGTGGTCATGCTGTTGCCACAGGCGTTGGCCAAAATCCTTTCTTAGAAAGCCTCGGGCTTGGTGTTCCCCCTTCACAAGGGCGCAGCCCCACCCCGCACGGCAACTCCACTGCTCCCTCCTGAATCGCTTCTGGGGAGCATGGGGTCTCAGGGTCCCCACCAGGATGACCAGAATAGGAACCAAGCAGAGGGGGTCCCTTGCTATTAAATGACCCCATTTTAGTCAACAGATGAGAGCATTTGAGCCAAGTTTGCATAAGGCCTGAGTCTGCCCACGGGATCCATGTTGTTAGCTGGGGCAGGCAAAGGCATGAACTTGCAAAGTCTCGGCTTAATTCCTGGCGCTCTGAAGTCCACCTCCTTCCTGAGGCTAGTGGTTACTGTGCTAATCAGCTAGGCCGCAACGGCAATTAGACATGACCGCGTGGGGAGTCCTGCCAGCCCAGCATCGCTATGGGCTGCCACGAGCAGTTCTCCAGGCACCAGGCGCTCTAGATGCGCTCACACCACATGGAGCTGTTCCTGCCTCATGTTTAGGGGTCCCAGGTAAGCAGCCACATCTCTACCACACCACAAACAGGGGCCATGAGGCCGGACCTTGCCAAAGTGTCCCTCCTCCTGGAGCCAAGAGCCTCAAGCGGGTGTTGGATGAGTCAGTATGGCTGAGTTGTTGCCCTCAGGCTGCTGTCACCAGAGCAGTCCAGCCTCTCATCCTGTCTCTTATCTGAAGCAGGTGGTCAGCTCCTGGGCCACACCCACCTGTGTCCCCTCTAGGCTTCCCTTGGGGAGCTGGAGTTTCTAGGCTCAGAATGCCCCACTTTCCCAGGGGCATTTCCAGTGAGAAGGCACTGCTCTTTAGAAGGCCACATGGGAATCTTCCAGCATTTTCTCCCTGCTGCACTTCTGGGTTTTTTTGAGACAGAGTCTCACTTTGTCACTCTGGTTAGAGTATTGTGGCTTCATAGCTCACAGCAACCTCAAATTCCTGGGCTAAAGTGATCCTCTTGCCTTAGCCTCCTAAGGAGCTGGGACCACAGGTGCGTGCCACAATGCCCAGCTATTTTATTTTTTTTAAGAGATGGGATCTTGCTCTTGCTCAGGCTGGTCTCGAACTCCTGAGCTTAGGCAATCCACCCACCTTGGCCTCCCAGAGTGCTAAGATTACAGGTATGAGCTACTGTGCCCGGCCCCTGCTGCTCCTCTGGATTCAGGCAAAGCTTCAGTGTCCCCTCCTGGGTGAGGCCTCCACTGCCTCTACCTCAGCCAGACCCTCCCAGATGGTTCTCATGTGCTCTCCTGGGTTTTCTCTGCCTTCTTCCCTTTCTTTTATGCTTTGTAACAGAAATATAGAAAAGTGTATGTATTATAAATGCACTAACTGGCTCGGCGCCTGTGGCTCAAGTGGCTAAGGCGCCAGCCACATACACCTAAGGTGGCAGGTTCGAATCCAGCCCGGGCCCGTCAAAACAACGATGGCTGCAACCAAAAAGTAGCCGGGCGCCTGTGGTCCCAGCTACTTGGGAGGCTGAGGCAGGAGACTCGCTTGAGCCCAGGAGTTGGAGGTTGCTCTGAGCTGTGATGCCACGGCACTCTACCCAGGGGACAGCTTGAGACTCTGTCTCAAAAAAAAAAAAATGCACTAACTGGTGAATTGCCACCAAATGAGCATGCCCATGCCACATCCCCTCCCAGGCACAGTGTCTCAGCACCTCAGCAGTGCCTCCAGGTAACCCTGCTGTGTCTGACTCACAGCTCAGCTCTGCCTGTGCACCTTCCCGCACTAGAGTCCTGCCCTGCGCACTTCCTCTATGATATGGGGAGTGGATGGGTCCCTCTCCCTTTCCCTGTGGGGTCCCTACCACCTCCTCCAGATGCATTTGTGGGTTGCTAATGGGGACCTTATGTTACAGAGAATGAGGCTCAGTCCATCAGACCCCTTTATGGAATCTTCCCTCTTTGGTTGCACCAAGTCCTTCCCCTTGGAAGACTATTCGTGGGCAGTTGGAGTTCTGGAGAACTGGAAGTAATAGAAACAGAGAGGATCAAGGATAGACCCAAGCATTTCTTCCTCCCTGTGTTAGTTTACCAAATATTTATAGAGTATTGTCTTGTTGCCTGACCAGGCCTGTGGGAGACTTAGAAAGACACAAACAGGTTCCAGCCCTCAGAAGGTGCTGTGCAGGTATAAATGGGTGGGGTGGGCAGGTTCAGGGCGAACTGGGAGCTGCTCAGGTCTTGATTTGGGGGGACTGAACCCAGAGGGGAGGATGTGAGCCTGGAATTAGGGAAAGGGCTCTGAGAACAGTTCCCTTGAGGGGGTTAGCATGAGGGACTTTGGAACCACTTGAGCTTTTTCTTGTTCTTAAATTGTGGTAAAATATATACAACATAAAATCTACTGTTTTAACCAGTTTGTTGGCATTAACAACATTCACTTTGTTGTGCACAGTGATTTTTCATCATCCCAAACTGAAACTCTGTCCCTCTTAAACACTAACTCCTCTCCCTTCCTCTCCCACCTCCTGGTAACCATCACTCTGATTTCTGTCTCTATGGTTTTGACTACTCTAGGTAGCTTATATAGATGGACTCATGCACTATTTTCCATTTCATGTCTGGCTTATTTCACTGGGTGCAATGTCCTCAAGGTCCATCCATGTTGTAGCATGTATCAGAATTTCCTTCCTTTTAAAGGCTTACATTCCATTGTGTATTTACCATATTTTGCTTATCTATCCACCAATGGACACGTGGGTCCTTTCCATCTTTTGGCTATTGTAAATAGTACTGCTGTGCACATGAGTGTACAAATATCGGTTCAAGTCCCTGCTTTTAAATCTTTTGGGTGTATCCATTTGTGGATCACCTAAACTTTTTAAAGGATAGAAGTTCATGCCTAAGTTTGCATTTCAGAAAACCCATTTACAGGCTATATTGGAGGGTGAGCTTTAGTGGTGATGCTGGAGGCAGGGCCCCTGGGGTGGGAGCCGGACAAAGGCCCTGGTAAGAGACAATGAGGCCTGGACTGGGCAAGGGGGAGGGGAGGGAGAGGCGAGACAGGATTGAGGGGCTTTTTCCAAGCCAGCCTGGCTAACTCATTGGCTGTGGGCAGCAATAAGAGGAGAGGGTAGAAATGACCCTGCAGCAGCTGGGCGGGCTGAGAGGCTGATAATGACACCATTATCCCACATGCAGGGTCCAGGGATTCCCTCTTGGGTAAGAGGAAGGGGGGGTAGATAATGAGTTCAATTTGGCTGATTTAATCATTTCTTCCTTCATGAATTCAACAAACATTTCTGGAGGGTCTGTTACGTGCCTAGCACACACAGCAGAGGGGGAGAGTTTGCTGCCTGAGCTGTTGTGTGAACTGGGGGGCTTCTAAGCATCAGGAGAGGCTCTGAGCTATGTGGGCACCTGGGGAGAGCTGCGTGTACCAAGGAAAGACATGCTTGCAAGGAATGAAAGGGAAAAATAGAGGTTTGCCAGGCTGGCAGAGCTGGGGCATTTAGTCCTGGGACCAGCATGATAGCAACAGAATCTATGTGAGGAGGGAAAGGGGAGAAACAGGGTAAGGAGAAAGGCAGGATGAAGATCCTGGGGCCTTGCAGCAGGGCTGAGGGTTTGCACCTGAGTGAGGTGATAGGGAGCCATGGATGGTTCAAGAGAAAATATTGTCACTCTGGGTAGATGCCTATGCTGAGGTCTAGTTAGGGAGGTGAGAGGGGGTAGACCATAGCAGGGGTGGACAGGAAGAGGAAGGACTTTCTATAGTTAGTGCACAGATAAAGGTAGGTTAAGAGATTATTACCTCCCACCACCTCCACTCTATAGGCTGGAGTAGATGGGCCTTCAGCCCGCTCATGGCACCTTGCTGCACGCCCAAGGTATGCCCTCATGCAGAAGAGAAGGCTCTGATAGAAAGCTCCCATCTTCCCTCTGTGCCTGGGTTGGAGCAGTGGCCACAGCAGAAAGGTGACTATGATTTCAGGCCCATAGGGAGGGGTGGCAGAACAGGTTCTAGAGAGGGGGGTTGAGGAGGGGGAACTGGGGTGGTGACAGAAAAACTGATTAATTAGGGCCCATTGACCTGTAGGTCCAGGCTTTCAGAGTGGGTGGAAGCCAGCAGCCTCCATGTGCGGGGCTGTGCACCTGCTGTGGGACAGGCTTGATGCTACGTTGCGAGGTGAGCGGGTGCACTCTGGGCGGTCTAGGATTAGTGCCGACTGAGAGAGGGTCAGGTGCACAGGAGCATTGTTCAGACCTGTTTGCCTTTTGTCCCCTGCCTGCCGAACACCCAGGCTGCATGATGTCATTTCAGATGCATTAAGCTGGAACAGCTCAAAATTGAATAATTAATTACACTCAGCTTCAATCGCAGTGACTAATTGATCAGGGGCTGTCAGCAGACACCTGGATGGGATTAGCTACAAACAATGAGGGCTGTGGGCAGGTGGCGTGGCCCCTCTGGACCCCCAGTCCCTGTGTGCAACTTAATTAAGGCTGACTTGATTTCTCTATTCTCACTGTAGATCTCTGCAGGCCCCATCCAGGCTGCATGCAACTAGGCATGTGGTGTGGACATGTGCATACAGGCTGGGGTCTGGAGAGATACCGGCTCCTGACCACCAACTTATTCTCTTCTGTGCCTGGACCCAAATCTTGGCTCCACCCATGATTAGTTCTATAGCCTTGGGCAAGTGCTTAACGTCATGAAGCCTCAGTCTACTCGTCTGTCAAATTGGGATTGTCATTAGTGTGCCCAGAACTGTGCTCAGCCCTGAGTGTCAGCTACTTTTATCACTGAAATTGTTTTTTTCCTTTCGGGACACTCCTCTTCTTCTCATCTCACTTGCTGGGCTCCAGCCAGAGCAGCCAGCACTCCCAGACCTGTCCACCAGCTCTGTAGCTCCTTATATACTCCCTGGAACCACCTTTCCTGTGTACATAGCAGCATCTGACCATTTGGGGGGTCCGGCTGACATCCTGCTCTCTCAACAGGTAATGTCATCATGCTGAGGGATTCACAACTATGTCAACAGCACATCCAGCTCCTGTAAAAGACTGGCATTTACAGTTGGGCAGGTTGTATACTGCACAATTCAGACATTTTGTGTGATACACAACTGCAAAATGGGATCCATAAACCCTGTGTTCACACTGTAGAGTCTCTTTCTCTCTGTCCCTTTCCTCACTGTTTCCTGGTCTTCTCTAGTTTGGTAACCTCTATCTCCATGGCTCTTCAGCCCCACTCCCATACAACAGGGCAAACAGCCACACAGAAATCAAGCCCCAACCCCACTATGCCCTGCCAGCTCTCAGCATGGCTGCTGGTCAATGTGGAAGGCAATTGTCTCTTTGTTTCTGCTCTCCTCATTTCTTGCCCTACTGGCAACTCCCCTTCCTTGGCAAACACACCTGAGACCCTTCCTTCCTGGGATGCAGGCACCTGTCATGACTCAGGCTGCCCCTCTCAGCCTTGTTTTCCAAGTGGGGTCTCCATTGTCTCAAGTCTACTTCACACCAAATGCATTTTACCCCCTGCCTTCAGGTAGTAGACCGTGGTACACAGAATGATATTCTCATACCTGTGGTCAATCCAGGCATCACTTTTAGTCCTTGTCACATTTGATGGGTCTGTAGCCATGGACATTGCAATTCCTCAAAGTTCCCTCCTCCTGTCCCTACCCAAAAGCCTCCTAGCTCTGCTTCCACCTTGCCTCCCTGGGCTCCATCCTTTGCCCTCTCCTTAACTGTAGCAACTGCCTGGGTGTCTTTCCTGGGCCTTCTGCTCTTGCCAGCTGACTGGCTGGCATAGATAACCACAGTGATCCTATTTTGTCTAGTGCCTGTTCTTTGACTTTTTCTTCTAAAAATTGGGACCAGGGTGCCCAGTCCATGGGAGTATAGGCTTTGCCAAGTCTCAGTACCAGAGGTCACTGGGAACTCATGTCCTTTCTCAGTTACCTGGGCCTGTGTGCTGGCCCATACTGGCCCCCCAGCTTCTAGCCCCCTGCCTAGCCTTGGCAATCTGTGCAGCCTCTTTTCCCGCCCTCAGCACTGCCCAGGGAGCACGTTGGTACAACTTCCCATTGTTTATTTGGCAAAATTCAGAGGTGACTAGATGTGAATTTCTTTTCTTTCTTTTTTTTTTTGTAGAGACAGAGTCTCACTTTGTCACCCTTGGTAGAGTGCCATGGCATCACAGTTCACAGCAACCTCTAACTCCTGGGCTTAGGCGATACTCTTGCCACAGCCTCCCAAGTAGCTGGGACTACAGGTGCCCATCACAGTGCCCGGCTATTTTTTGGTTGCAGTTTGGCCGGGGCTGGGTTTGAACTCGCCACCTTCCGTATATGTGGCCAGTGTCCTACCCAATGAGCCACAGGTGCTGCCCAAAATGTGAATTTCTTAAGATTCAGGGAGGAGAAGACCAAAGAAAGTGAGCCTTCCTGCAACTCTGTGCCTTTGTCGTGATCCGATGCCCCTTTGGATCATGGGATGAGAGCTAACAGGAAGGGACAAGCATCCTCTTATCCCTAGACAATGGGGTCCATTATCCTTCTCTGGGGGGATTTTCAGAGGCATCTGGTCTTGCCATCCACCCACTTCCAGAAAGAAGAGAAGAGCTCAGCCAATCTAAACAGAAGCGATCACTGGACAATGTTCTCCCTGGTGCCTGGCCAGCCACACAGAGGGGCCTGCTGAGCTCTGAGCCTGTGTCCAGAGTGCCAAGGATGCCAGAGGCCCTCCAAGCATCCCGTGTGTGGGTCACACACGGTGGGGGGAAATGCAGGATTCTCAACCTGGACACACAGTTGCAGTGGTAATGGGCAAAAGGCCAGAACCCCTGGAGTAGATAGGGTACATTTTCCTGTAGCCACAATTTTATGCGAAGATAAATCATTTGTTGTTAATCTTTATTTTTTCTGACAGAAGTGATTTGTAACAGATTTAAATACCGAAAAATGTATACTCCCCACCCCCCTGGAAAATAATCACTGTTAACTGGTTGCTGTGGCTCCTTCCAAATATTTTTAGACATATACAGTCATTTAACTAAATATGTACATATGTGTTTTTTTTTAACAGATGGGATCACCCAACACATACGGTTCTTCCACTTGCCTTCACTCTGGACGACACGCTTGCTCACCCCTTCCCGTGCCGGCACACGCTACTCTGTCTTGTCTATCAATGGAATAGTAAATAGTGTTCCTTAAATGGATGTCACCATGGTGCATCCAGCCATTTCTCTAATGATGGACAAAGAGGTCGCTGCAATTTTTTATAATTACAAATAGTGCTAGAAGAAAAAGAAGCCCCAAACACCCTATCCATTTTAGCAGAACTCAGCAAAAGGGCATTTGAAATGTTACTTCTAAAAAGGTTACACCAATCTACACTCTCAATAATGGTATGTGATTTAAAAAGATTGTATTAAAACTAGCCAGGATATAGAATAGCATAGGAAGCAAAATTCACATAATTTTTTTAAACTTAATATCAGCATGGATGGAGGCACTTTGCCTCTCTGCTCCTTCACCCCTGAGGTTCTCTGGGGAAGCCAAGCACTGCTTCATAGTGTAATAATTCTGGGGGTGGTTGTGACCACCCATCTGTCTATGTCAGAGAGTCCTGCCTGGCCCATCTGATGTCTCATTGATCAACTAACTGGGTGGAGCTGACATTTCTTAAAAGATCTTTTTCAAATGAAGTAACTGTAAAGTGCCTGAGGTTTGGGGAGAAGAGGCCTCTTCAACAAAATCCCATGCCCGAGGAGGATGCTGCTGACCCTTCTCTGAACAAAGACTGGGGAGGAACATTTCCTCCCCACACAAGCCATGTCCTCTCCCCCCACCTTGTAGGATAGCAGAGTGCTCCCAATTTTCCCTCTTCGGATGTGTCTGGTTTTGAGGACTCAGACTCATTAAAAGAGACAGGAAGGGCTCAGCGCCTGTGGCTCAATCAGCTAAGGTGCCAGCCACATACACCTAAGGTGGTGGATTCGAATCCAGCCTGGCCCGCCAAACAACAATGACGGATGCAATCAAAAAATAGCCGGGCGTTGTGGCGGGTGTCTGTAGTCTCAGCTACTTGGGAGGCAGAGGCAGGAGACTCACTTGAGCCCAGGGGTTGGAGGTTGCTGTGAGCTGTGATGCCACAGCACTCCACTCAGGGGGAC
>NW_003852415.1:26667101-26714996 GCF_000181295.1 Otolemur garnettii
AGGCAAGAGAATCACCTAAGCCCAAGAGCTGGAGGTTGCTGTGAGCTGTGATGCCATAGTACTCTACCAAGAATGACAAAGTGAGACTCTGTCTCTAAAAAAAATAAAAATTAAAAAAAGAGTAATTAGCATACCCATCATCTCAAATATTTACCTTCTCTTTGTGTGGGGAACATTGGATATACTCCTCACTCTTTGTACCTCTATAATATATTATCATTAACTACAGTTACCCTGCAGTGCTCTAGGACACTTCCTATTCAGGAAGCAGTTTTTAGTTTCTACTTTTTAGCACAAGTCACTCACGTTCCCTGCCTCAGTTTCTTCAACTGGGAAGCGAGCCGATCGGGTGTGTTTCACTAACCCAAACGTGTGGCACAGATCAAGACTCTCGGGGCTAACTCTGCAGTTCATTTTTTTTTTCTTTCTTTCTTTCTTTCTTTTTTTAGATACAGAGTCTCACTCCACAGCCCTTAGTAGAGTGCTGTGGCGTCACAGCTCACAGCAACCTCCAACTCCTGGGCTTAGGCAATTCTCTTGCCTCAGCCTCCTAAGTAGCTGGGACCACAGATGCCCACCACAACGCCTGGCTATGCAGTTCATTTTCTAATTGTTGGCTTCCCCCCTCCCTGCTCCACTCCCCTACCTCAATGAGAGCAAAGAATGTCTTGGAGTCTCCTTACCTCTGCACCCCAACACCTACCAATGCCTTTGTCCCAATGTCCTTTCTAAAAGAATGAAGAAATGAATCCCAGGACCTGCCTACCCACAGCCTGTGAGAAGATTAAATTCCTCACGTGACATCTGGTCAGTGAGAAATACACAGTAAAAGTCTTGACTAGTGCTGGCAACAAACAGATCTTTCACTGCTGTCACTGACGGGGGTGCACAGGCGTTCCCCATTAATTGACACAGCAGAAGCATTTTTACTAATTTTGTACAAAGTTGTGTGTGTGTGGGAGGGACATCTTCTCTCTCTCAACATTAACAGCACCCACCGCCCCGAGCAAGCCCAATCTGGCCCAGGATCCAACTTTCTTCTGTATTTATTTAAACCCTGCCTCATTCCGCAGAAAACTTACAGCCTCCCCATGAATACCATCTTTGTGTGGTCTTCCAGTGCCAAAGGCTGGGAAACCCAGGCCAGGCACGTCTGGAGGTGGGGCCTACATATGGCCTGAAGGCCTGGGCCAATGATGCCTGCCTGCCCTGCCATCCTCACGTCTTGGGGAGAGGCCTCCTGCAGTACTGCTGCATCCTGCCATCCTCTGGGATCTCTGCAGGGCTGCCTAGATCCCCTCTGGGGCTCTCCAGATCCTGGAATGAGGAGGCCTTGCCAAGTTCCCTTTAATGGAAGATAAAACAAATTGAAATTCTCTTTAAAACCTGTGAAAGGAGCAAGCAGTCCCCAGGTGCTTGTGTGCCCATGTGCTTGTGCACACCAGAGCCACCCTCCCGGGGCTTGGTACTGGGATAGCAGGGCCTTCAAGGATTTGGGGTAGGCCTCCTGCCCAGGGCTCTGTGCACATCATGGGGTCACTGGAAGGTGGGCACAGCCTTGTCCTTCCCTAGCCCAGGGCAGAGCAAGGGTAGGCATGTCTGTGCTCAGGCATGTCCATAGCCTGATACCTGCCCCTTTCAAGAGCTACTAGTTGGGCGGTGCCTGTGACTCAGTGGGTAGTGCACCAGCCCCATATACTGAGGGTGGCGGGTTCGAGCCCGGCCCCAGCCAAACTGCAACAAAGAAATGGCTGGACATTGTGACTGGCACCTGAGGTCCCGGCTGCTTGGGAGGCTGAGGCAAGAGAATCGCCTGAGCCCGGGAGTTGGAGGTTGCTGTGAGCTGTGTGACACCATGGCACTCCACCAAGGGCCATAGTGTAAGACTATGTCTCTACAAAAAAAAAAAAAAAAAAAAAAGAGTTACTAGTTGATGTAGGGTAGTTGTAACCTCCTAATTAGTCAAGATGTGTCATTGCCCTGGGGTCCAGAGGGTGCCTTTGGAATCTGAAGGATAACTGGAGCCAATGAACTCAAGTACCTGTTTATTAAGGCTCAGTGTGCACAGCCAGGAGTTGGCCATTTCTTCAAATATAAGGGCAGGTTTGAATGCAGACAGTCCTGCAGGGAGGATGAGAATGGCTCCACTAGGGATTTCTGCAGAGGATGTCAGGTCCCTGAACAGGCTGCACCCAAGAAGCTGTGAGCTCAGAAGGAGCTGCATGGCCTTCCCTTTGACACTTTTTTGTGTGTGTGTACTTTTTGAAACAGAATCTCACTTTGTCACCGTTGGTAGAGTGCTATGACATCATAGCTCACAGCAACCTCAAACTCTTGGGCTCAAGTGATCCTCTTGCCTCAGCCTTCCAAGTAGCTAGGACTATAAGTGCTCACCACAACGCCTGGCTATTTTTACCACTTTTGCTCAGGCTGGTCTTGAACTTGTGAGCTTAGGCAATCCACCCACCTCAGCCTCCCAGAGTGCTAGGATTACAGGCGTGAGCCACCATGGCCCGCCAAGACCTTTGGTCTTAAATCTCCAAAATGCTTCAATTCCTGGCCTCCAGGAGAACTGTACAGGCTTCAGAGGCTTTCCATGTGAAAAGACAACTTCCAGAGGCCCCCCATTAGAGGTCTTTCCTGACCTGCACCTCCTGCTGCTTTTGGTTAGAGAAGGTAAAGAAGTCTGCTGATGGGCGATGCCTGAGGCTCAGTGAGTAGGGTGCTGGCCCCATATACCAAGGGTGGCGGGTTTAAACCTGGTTCCAGCCAAACTGCAACAAAAAAAGAGCCAGGCACTGTGGCAGGTGCCTGTAGTTCCAGCTACTCGGGAGGCTGAGGTAAGAGAATCGCCTAAGCCCAAGAATTGGAGGTTGCTGTGAGCTGTGATACCACAGCGCTCTACCAAGGGTGACAAAGTCAGACTTTGTCTCTAAAAAAAAAAAAAGTCTGCTGAACTAGAGTGATCAGTAATTAATAAAATGGCTGATGAGTATATCTCAACAGGGCTGAAACCAGACTCCAAGCACATCCATCTGCTAGTCTGTTCCAGGCTCTGCACTGCTCCCAGCAGTGCCTGCTGCATTTGTGGCTGGGGGACATTTGGGTGGTCCTGACACATGTTGGAAGTGCTCAGATGCCTACAACCAAAACAGGGCCTGAAAATAGCTTAGGTTATGGCACATAATGTTGGAATTGCCCTGGATAGTCTGCTAGGGAGGTACCTTTCATGTAAGATTTAAATGTTAGGCACTTCTGCCGGGCACGATGGCTCATGCCTGTAATCCTAGCACTCTGAGAGGCTGAGGCGGGTGGATTGCCTGAGCTCACAAGTTCAAGACCAGCTTGAGCCAGAGCGAGACCTCATCTCTAAAAATAGCTGGGCGTTATGAGAAGTGCCTGTAGTCCCAGCTACTTGGGAGGCTGAGACAAGAGAATTGCTTAAACCCAAGAGTTTGAGGTTGCCCTGAGCTATGATCCCACAGCCTCTACCAAGGGCAACAAAGTGAGACTCTGTCTCAAAAAAAAAAAAAAAAAAAAGAAAGAAAGAAAGAAAGAAAATCACGCATTTCTAACCCTCTTCCCCAGAAAATCAGTTATGGATTTTAAACAGAGATAGATAGACCTGGATTTAAGTATTGTGTGTTTGATTAACTCCTCTCTTCTGGGCCTTGGATCCGCTTCCTCACAGGGTAGTGAAAAGCATTGGGGAGAACATGTGTTAAGACAGTCTGCACATAGTCACTCACCGCTAACACCCAGCCCTGCAGGCCATGGGCCCTGCCCTTCAGCTCCTGCTGCCCCGGGAACCAGGACAAATGAGGTCCTATTAAGAAACTGCAAGTTGATGATGTTTATCCAAATGGCCGCAGACGGGCAGGTTAAAGCCATCAGGCTTCCAGAACAAGGATCAGCTAGTTGGCTGACTTCTGCAGTCTAATGGCGGCTTCTACTTTAAAGAAACCTTCCAGAGAGGCCAAAGTTTACAGGCCATGGGCAGAAGGTCAGAGAATGTCCACAGGTTCCTGGATTTGAGTCACCTGAGTTTTTCCATGGGGAGGGGTTGTCTGGGGATGACCCTATCCTCTATCTGCCCACCCACCAGGGAATGGAAGAGGGTCTTGAAGTGGGCTGAAGAGCACAGGCAGGGCAGGAGAGATTCTCCAGTGGTCCTGGCCACATGCTAAATGTGCATGAATTCCTGACACCTAAAATAGCCTGGGACATGGGACACGGCGCCAGGAAGCTCTTGTTCAACATCTCAGCAGCTGGTGGCTTCAGGGCTGAGAATAAGAAACCATTATTAGCAGTTTCTATAGCCCTGGAGGGGACAAGTGCACGATCCAGATTGAGACAGAACTGGGTGAAATGGTCAGAACCGATCAGGACTGGTTGTGTGAAGTGGAGTGTACTAGTCCCAGCTCAGCGTCTTGCCTCCTTAGCTGTGCGATGAGAATGGCGGGCTGTCTTGTATGATTCTTGTAGGAAACAGGCACAACACGCCGCACAGACTGCAATCAATAAAGGCCGTGCCCTGTCTCCCACCAGACGAAGGCCCTGGATCCCCAAGTCTGAAAAGGATGAATCATGAACTCTGCTAGGAAATGCAGGCGGCTGTGATTCTGCGCCATGTATGCCAACTGGGGACATTTAAAACCCAACGGAGGACAGAGGTTTTAGGCAGAAGTATATTACAGACTTCAGAGCACAGAGTGAATTTGTGCATGGCGGAATTCTGGGTGTTCTGGGTCAGTGGAAGAAAGAATTCATGTCTGTGAGACTTTTGGAATGAGAAAGATGGCAAATGAAAGCACTTTGGAGGAGGGTATGCCTCCAGGCCTCCCTGAAGCATGGGCAGAGAAAACGTGAACAAACGAGAATCATGATGCTCAGAAGACTTAGGTGACTTGCCCCAAGCCCACAGGTAACAAGTAGCTGAGCAGAAATACAGGGCCAGGCCTGTCTGGTGCCTAAGCTCCCCTGATACAATACAGGCTTGGGGAACCGGTGGGATTAGCCCTTATGACTCCACGCGGAAACTCCAAGTCTCCTCATAGAGAAGCAGGACGCTGTGGCTGTGGTGTGTAATGTCCTGGTCTATTTTAGGGCCTCTGCTGAGAGCAAAGGAATCCAGGCACATGGGCCCAGGGGCCAGGACCACCTGTCAGATCCTTCCCAGCTGAAGGCAGGGTTTGGGTGAACCAAGGTTGATAAAAGTCACCACCATCTCTGCTCCTCCAATTTTAGACCTACACCTGTCTTGCTCCAGGGCACAGAGCTGTCCCGCTGGGCACTTGACATGTCCTATTTAGGGCAGACCCTCACCCCATAGCCTGGCCAGCAATCTCTCAATCCATCATTAACCAGCGCAGATGTCAGGAGGGAAGTGCGGCTTTGTTTAACTTATAAGGCCTGAAGGAAGACAGAACGTTCTTCCATGTCCCCACTTTGTATGGGAACACGGCAATAAGCCAGAAGTTAGGGCTGGGGCCCAGGATAACCCTGGAAGACACTTGGTT
This sequence comes from Otolemur garnettii, assembly GCF_000181295.1. Taxonomy (NCBI): domain Eukaryota; kingdom Metazoa; phylum Chordata; class Mammalia; order Primates; family Galagidae; genus Otolemur; species Otolemur garnettii. The sequence goes on from NW_003852415.1 coordinate 26,672,621, forward strand.
GGGGAATTTCGGGAGCTGGGGTTTTGAGATTTCAAGGGCAGCAAAGGGGAAGTTCATGGCTATAGCACAGAAGGGCTTCAGGCTAATCCTTAAGCTTGTTATTATCTGTCAGTTGAATAGTTTGGAAACTCTGGCTCCTAATCTGTAAAATGGGGCCAAGAACCCACCCTTGCCGGCCTCTTGAGGGGATTAACTGATACCCTGGCAGCTCTGTGAACTAGGTAGTACAGGCTATGTGAAGCCCCAGCTTGCCCTGCCTCAGTCCTGGCCTGGCCTGTCTATCCTGACCTGGTTTCACAGGATGAGGGTCCTACAGGGTGATGGGAGGGGCGTTGAGCCCTCAAGCTCAGTAGGAAGAGAGACTTTGGGGATGAATCTTGTCTGGGGAGCCTGGCCCCACTCTGCCCTTCTCCAAAGCCATTCCTACTTTTCTGGCTAGAGAAAAAGAGTAATTGGTATAAATCTTCACCCTGCAAGGCAGAAATACCCTCCATTCCTCTGTCACTGATCCCTTGAGTCTCTAGCCACAGAGCTGCTCCCTCCTATATTGTAACCTCTGTTGGGGGACAGCCTCTGCTGTACTGAAACTCACCATCTTCCCAATCTTGTCACATTCCCACACATCTGCCTTCATCCTGTTGTGTTTGCTGTCACTGTTTGCTAACTTGGTGGTGGCAGTTTTGCTGAGCTAGAGCTTGTGTGCTGTGACTCCTCCTCCCTCAAACAAGCTCAGATGCCTGGACAGTTCCTTACTGTTCTGGAGAAAGTAAAGAGACTGTTTTTATAGCCGACAATGGGGATCCTTCCATTGGCAGGTTCTACCCTCCTTTCCAAGCTGAATGCAATGTGGATAACGAAAGTTATGGTGGCCCAGGCACTGTGGCTCATGCCTGTAATCCTAGCACTCTGGGCGGCCAAGGCAGGTAGATTGCCTGAGCTCACGAGTTTGAGACCAGCCTGAACCAGAGCAAGACTCCTGTCTTTAAAAATATCTGGGTGTTGTGGTGGACACCTATAGCCTCAGCTACTTGGAGGCTGAGGCAAGAGAATCGCTTGAGCCCAAGAGTGTGAGGTTGCTGCGAGCTGTGATCCATGGCACTCTACGGAGGGTGACAAAATGAAACTCTTATCTCAAAATCAAACAAACAAACAAACAAAAACCCAAAAGAAAGTTATGGGAATATTGGCTGGGTGGGCTTTGGGGAGGTGAGAATACATCTTGGAAATGTCACTGCCGAACTTTCATTTATGATTATGATAGAGTAACAAGGAACAGACTCACCTCCCACCATGTGAAACCACCAGAACCACTGGACAAAATAGATGAAATACTGGCTTTCGAGGCACTGAACATAACTAAAAGATAAAAAACGAAGGAGAGAATCCTGTCATTGCCCTGGCTGCCGTTCTTGAGTGAGATTCCGGGCTGTGGCTCAGAGATGGAAAACCCAGGCAGTGCCCTGAGGAGTCCCAGAGTTCGAGAGACAGAGCTAAGATTCTGGGGAGACCAAGGCAGACAAAACTCTCAGGACAGAGATAAAACCCTAGAGAAACACAGACAGTATCCCTCAAGTATTCAGTAGGAAAACTGGTCAGTGCAAGCCTGGAAAAAAACTACTTGAGACTGCTCAAATCCAGTGATAAAGAAAAAATCTTAAACCATCCAAAAAGATTAGAGGGAACAGTGCTCAATATCCATGTAGGGCTGAGAACAGTGTCTGTTTCCACCAACCAGCCTGGAAAAACTCCCTTTCACAGGGTATTAAGAGTAGAATTATCAAGAAGGCTGTGCCTCAGCAGTGGGAAATAATTAACCCTAGATTAAATGCTGCTTTAGACCTGCCTAATGAATTATAAAAACAAGACCTGAAAGGATCAAACTCTTTCCAGGTAGCTTAACTGCATCTCAGTAAAAGGCAAAACATTTATATGATCTGAAGAGAAACCAGAGTATTAACTGTGTCTCAGAACAAAGCTCAAGAATATTTATAGAAATACAAAGATATCCAACACATAAACAAGGTAAAATTCCCAGTGTCTGGCATCCAAAGTTTACTAGGCATTCAAAAAGGCAAGAATAAACAACCCACAATGAAGAGACTAATTAATTAATTAAAGCAACCCAGAACTTACACAGATATTTGCATTAGCAGAGAAGGACATTGAAATAGTTATTGTAGGCTCGGCGCCTATAGCTCAACCGGCTAAGGCGCCAGCCATGTACACCTAAGGTGGCGGGTTCGAATCCCCAGCCCGGACCCGCCAAACAACAATGACGGCTGCAACCAAAAAATAGCCGGGCGTTGTGGCGGGCGCCTGTGGTCCCAGCTATTTGGGAGGCGGAGGCAGGAGACTCGCTTGAGCCCAGGAGTTGGAGGTTGCTGTGAGCTGTAATGCCACGGCACTCTACCCAGGGGGACAGCTTGAGGCTCTGTCTCAAAAAAAAAAAAAAAAGAAATAGTTATTGTAAATGTGTTCAAAAAGTTAAGCAGTAGCATGGAACACACACACACAATTGAAACAAATTGGACTTCTAGAGGTGAAAACTACCATGTGTCAGTTAAAAATTACACTGACTGCAATCACTGAAAGATTAAATATTACAGAAGGAAAGATCAGAAACTGTCCAAAATGAAATACAAAGGGGAAAAAAATTAAAATAGTATGAATGAGTCGTGGGACAATTTCAAACAGCCTAATACACAAGCAACTCAAGATCCTGATAGGTAGGGGACAGAGAAGGAACAGAAAAAATATCTGAGGTAGTAATGGCTGATATTTTTTCAAACACGATGAAAACTGAAATCTGTAAACCCTTAGATCCAAGGGACTCAATAAACCCCAAGCACAAAAACAAGAAAAAAAAATACCAAGGCACACGAAATTGTTCAGAATTATTAATAAAGAAAAAAGAAAAAGAAACTTAAGTGCCGCCAGAGGAAAAAAATACACAGTATATACAGAGGAGTGAAGATAAGGATTAATGCAGATTTCTTGTTAGAAACAACGCAAACAAGAAGACAGTGGAGCAACAATCTTTGAAGTAATGAAAGAAAAGAACTGTCAACCTAGAATTCTATCCCCAGTGAAAATATCTTGCAAGAACAAAAGTAAAATAAAGCCTTTTACAGACATACCAAGCTGAAGAGTTCATTACCAACAGATCCACACCTCAAAAAATGTCAAAGAAATCCATCAGGCATAAGGAAAATAGCATTAGAAATATGAATTTACACAAAAGAAAGAGCACCAAAAATGGTAACTACATGGGCAAGTATTCAAGGTTGCTTTTTATTCTTTAAATTTCTTTAAAAGATAACTGGCTGTTAAAGTGATAATATTGACAATGCATCGTAGGGTTTATAATAGACATAAAAGTAAAATTTTTAACAATAGCATAGACTGGGATTGGAGAAATACAAGTTTACTATGTAAAGTTCCTACACTGTAGGTTAAGTAGTATATTACTTGAAAGTGGACTGTGATGGGTTAATAATGTATAACTTAAACCTTAAAACAATGACTAAATAACAAAACAGAGTTATAGCTAGTAAGCCTATTCAGGAGATAAACGAGTATAAAAAAAAGTAAAAATTGGGACAGTGCCTTTGGCTCAAAGGGGTAGGGCACTGGCCCCATATGCCGGAGATAGTGGGTTAAAACTCAGCCCTGGCCAAAAACTGCAAATAAATAAATAAATAAAATAAAAAATAAAATTTAGTCCCAAAAATGCAGAAAAAGAGAAAAAGGGAACTAAGAATTGGTGAGACAAATAGAAAACAAATAGTAAGATGATAGGCTTAAACTTGACTAAAATTGATAATCACATTAAATTGATAAACATTTTCATTAACAAACAAGCAAGAGCCAGTGTTGCCTACAAAAAAATGCACCTCAGAGGCCTGGTGTGGTGGCTCATACCTGTAATCCTAGCACTTTGGGAGGCCGAGGTAGGTGGATTTCTCGAGCCCAGGAGTTTAATACTAGTCTGAGCAAGGGCAAGATCCTGGCTCTACTGAAAATACAAAATATTAGCCAGGTGTATGATAGATGTCTGTAGTCCCAACTACTTGGGAGGTTTAGGGAGGAGGATTGCTTGAGTCAAGAAGTTTGAGGTTGCTGTGAGGTAGGCTGATGCCACAGCATTCTAGCCTGGGCAAACAAAGTGAGACTGTCTTAAAAAAAAAAAAAAAGCACCTTAGCCTGGAGTGGTGGTGTGTGCCTGTGGTCTTAGTTACTAGCAAGGCTGAGGCGGGGGAGCGGTTGCTTGAGTCTAGGAGTTTGAGTCTAGCCTGGGCAACACAGTGAGGCCCTGTCTCTTAAAAAACAAAAAAATGCATCTCGAGGATAAAGACACCAATGTTAAAAGTAAAAGGATGGAAAAGATCACATTCTGGCCCATAAAACTAGTCTCAATATGTTTAGGTATGTACTCTGACTATAGTGGAATTAAATTAGAAATCACACAAATGGTTAAAAGGAAGGAAGAGACAGTATGATAATACTAATGAAAAGAAAGTAAAGGAAGTTGGAATGATAATATTAATACCAGACAAGTAGATTTCAAATAACATCTACAGTGCTTAAAAAGTTCATTTCATAATGATAAACGGCTCATTAACCAAGAGGACATAACAATTCCAAACATGTAAATCTTTAATAACAGAGCTTCAAGATATTATATGTGAAACAAAGACTGGTAGAAATGCAAGGAGAAACAGCCAAATATGCAATTATGGTTGACTATTTCAATATCCTTTTTTCCAAAACTTGATAGAACAAGTAGCTAGTAAGGATGTAGTAGACTTGAATTACACTCGCAGCCAACTTGACACAACTGACATTTATAGAACACTCCACCCAACAACGGCAGAATACACATTCCTTTCAAGTGTACACGGAACATTTATAAAGATAGATCACATTCTGGGTCTTAAAACAAGTCTCAGAATATTTACAAGGATGTAAGTCATACAAAGTACATTCTCTGACTATAGTGAAATTAAATTAGAAATCAATAACAGACAGATATCTGTGAAATTCCCTAGCACTTGGAAACTAAATAACACATTTCAAAATAACTCATGAGTCAAAGAGGAATAAAAAAGGAAAGTAGAAAGCATTTTGCACTGAGTGAAAATTAAAATATAACATATCAGAATTTGTGGGATGTCTCTTAGGCTGTACTAAGTCAGAAATTTATAGTGTTAAATGCCTATATTAGAAAAGAAGAGACGTCCTCAAGTCAGTGGCCTTCACTTCCAAATTAATAAACTAGGAAGGAACAGCAAATTAAATTCAAAGTAAGCAGAAAAGAGGAAGTAATTAAGGTCAAAACAGAAATCAGTGAACTATAAAGCAGAAAAACGATAGAGAAAATCAATAAAACCAAAAGCTAATTCTTTGGAAGATCAATAAAATGGGTTAGCCTCTAGGCAGGATAATTAGGAAAAAAGGGAGACAACACAAATTACCCATATCAGGAATGAAAGAGAGAATATCACTTCACATCCACAGACATTATAAGGATGATAAGAGAATATTATGAACAAGTTTATACCTATAAATCCTGCAGCTTATATGGCATATAAAAATTCCTTTTAAGAAGCACACTATGAAAGATGACTCAGTAAGAAATAGATAACCTAAATCGTTGTTTGTGCATTAAAGAAGCTGAATTTGCGATTAGAAACTTTCCCACAGAGAAAACACCAGGCCCAGATAGCTTTGCTAGTGGAATTTGGAATTCTCCCAAACATTTAGAAAAGAAGTAAGGGCCAGGGGCAGTGGCTTACGCCTGTAATCCTAGCACTCTGGGAAGCCAAAGCGGGTGGATTGCCTCAGTTCACAGGTTCGAGACCAGCATGAGTCAGAGTGAGACCTCATGTCTAAAAATGGCCAGATGTTGTGGCCGGTGCTTGTAGTCCTACCTACTTGGGAGGCTGAGGCAAGAGAATCACTTGAGCCCAAGAGTTTGAGGTTGCTGTGAGCTATGACGTGACAGCACTCTACCAAGGGCGACAAAGTGAGACTCTGTCTCCAAAAAAAAAAGGAAGAAATAACCTCAATTCTACAAAAGCTCTTGAGAGCATTCAGGAGGAGAGAATACTTTATACCTTATATGAGGCAAGTGTTAGCTTGGGTTTATAAAATTCAGTTATTATAAGAAAACTTTAGACTAATATCCCTCATTAACAGAGATATAAAAATCCTTTGCAAATTTTAGCAAATTGAATCCAACAATACAGAACAAGAAAAATATTCATGACCAAATGAGGTTTATCAAGAATGCAGGACTGGTTTACCATTTGATCTACCAGTGTAATTCAGCATATTCATGCACTAAAAGAGAAAAACTGTATGATTATCTTAATAGACATAGAAAAAGAATTTGATCAAATCCAACATCCATTTCTGATTAAAAAACTCTCAACAAACTAGGGATAGAAGAGAACTTTCTCATTGTGACAGAAGCATCTACAAAAATCCTTAGTTAACGTTATGTTATAGTTATTGGTAGAAGACAGAATGCTGTACCCCTGAGAGCAGTAACAAGATGTCTGTTCTCACCACTTACATTCAACATTGCACTACACAATGAGACGAATGAGAAAACAGGCACATAAATAAATAAATAGGCAAAGAGGTAAAAGGCATTCAGATTGGAAAGCAAAAAGTAAAACTTTATTTGTAGACAGCATGATCATCGGTGTTGGAAATCTCATGGAATCTAATGCAGCAAAGTACTAGAATCAATAAGTGAGTTTAGCACAATTGCAGAATATAAGATCAATATAAAAAAACAATTGTCCTTCCACATGCTAACAACAAATCATTAGAAACTGAAATAAAATGTCTAATAACATCAAAATGTATTAAATATTTAGGGATAAATGTGACAAAAGATATAAAACGTCTGTATAATAACAGCAAAACATTGCTGAGCAAAAGTAAAGATATAAATAGAGAGATATACCTTGTTCCTGGGTTGGACGACTCAGGGTTATTAAGATGACATTTCTCCTCAAATTAATCTATAGAGCAACACAATTCCAATCGAAATCTCAGCAGGATCTTTTTAAAATAGAAACTGATAGACTCAGAAAGTTGGTTCTAAAATTCATGTGGAAATGCAAAAGACCTAGAATAGACAAAGCAAATGAAAAAGAAGAATAGCCGTAGGCTAACACTGCTTGATTTCAAGACTCATTATGAAGCTACAGTAATTAAAATAGTGTGGTGTGGGTAAAAAGAGGGGCAGGGGAAGATTAATGGAACAGGATTGAGAATCCAAAAACAGATATAAGAAGTTCTTAAACACATCCACACAAATAAGGAGTTCTGAGTTTTGTTTAAAAAGTGCAAAGGCAATTTAACAAAGGACGGACAACCTTTTCAACAAATTTTGCTGGAATAATTAGATATCCATAGGGGGGAAAAATGAAAAGAAAGAAAAAGAAAAGAACTCCAATTCACATCATATAACAATTACAAAATTTACTTCAAAATGTGTCACAGACACAAAAGTAAAACGTAGAACTATAAAACTTCTAGACAAATACACAGGAGAAAATGCTATGACCTTGGTTTAAGATTCTTACATCACAAAATAACAAGTTAATGAATTAGACGTCATCAAAGTTGAAACATTCTCTTCTAGAAACACTTGTAAGAGAATCAAAAGAAAAGCCTTAGACTGCAGAAAATATATTCAACACATTTATTTGAAAAAGAACTTGAATCCAGAATATATAAAGATTCTCAAAGCCTAATAATACGAAAACAAACCCCTCAGTTTTAAAAATGGGCAAAAAATTGGCACATGCACCTCACCAGTGAAGATATATGGATGGCAAATAAGCACATGATGACCTGTTCAACTCATGACTTATTAGAAAATTGTCATTTCGGCTCGGCACCTATAGCTCAACCGGCTAAGGCGCCAGCCACGTACACCTAAGGTGGCGGGTTCGAATCCCCAGCCCGGACCCGCCAAACAACAATGACGGCTGCAACCAAAAAATAGCCGGGCGTTGTGGCGGGCGCCTGTGGTCCCAGCTACTTGGGAGGCCGAGGCAGAAGACTCGCTTGAGCCCAGGAGTTGGAGGTTGCTGTGAGCTGTAATGCCAGAGCACTCTACCCAGGGGGACAGCTTGAGGCTCTGTCTCAAAAAAAAAAAAAAAAAAAAAAAAAAAAAAAAAGAAAATTGTCATTTCAAACCACAACGAGACGCCACTACATAACTATTAAAATGGCAAAAATTGAAAAGATGCTTCACATCAAGCATAGGCAGGGGTATGGAGGAATGGACCTGGAATATATCACTGATGGGAATGTGAAATGGTGCAAACACTCTGGAAAACAATTTGGCAGCTTGTTAAAAAGTGAAAGATGTTCTACAACCATTCCAATCCTATGGATTACCCATGAGAGATGAAAGCATACCCTGTATATCTACACAGAGATTTAGACATGAATGTTTATAGCAGCTTTATTTGTAATAGCCCTAAACTGGGAACGATCCTAATGTCCATCAACAAGTAAACAAATAAACAATTGTGGTGCATCTTCACAACAGAATTCCACTCAGCAATAAAAAGGAAACAACTGCTCATGTAGGCAAGAAAAAAAAAAGATGCATCACAAAATAATTACACTGAGTGTTAGAAGCTAGGCTACAAGGACTACATACTGTCTGACTCCATTTTTATAAGACCATATAAAATTCTAAGGAATCCTTAGAGACAGAAAGCAAACTGGTGGCTGCCTGGAAAAGAGGAGAATTGACAAAGGGGAATGAACTATCTTTTGGTGGTGATGGATATGTTCCCTATCTTGATTGTGGTGATGGGGTTATGGTTGTATACCTAAGTTAACATTGATCACTTCATACAATTGAAATATGAGGGCTATCCTGAAAATATCTGTATGAGCAGCTTACGGCATGTCAGGTATATCTCAATACAGTTAAAAAAATATTGCTGCGAAACCTTTTGGGTACTGATTAGGAATGGAAGGAGGTTAAAGGGGCTAGAGGGAGGTGAGAGAGAATTATGGCCTGCTGGACAAGAAAGCTAGAAAGGGCCCTGAAGCAAAACGAGGAATTTTGGGTGGGTGTGACCTAGTTAACAAAGTATGTGCTGCTCCTGTAAAATATGGCTTCTAGCCTGTGACACATGACCTCTAGCCCATGAATGATCCCCCCATAAAACAGAGATAATGATTCCCCCATAAAACAAAGATAAGGATCCCCGTCACACAACAATGCACACCGTAATTTGCCACAAACATCATAAGACTAACAGACACTGCTGTGCCATCACTAGTAAAATAAGTTAAAATTATTGTTACAGAGTAAGAAAATTGGATTAATGTGACAACTGAGGTAATCCATGACCAATGAAACCAGGACAGCACCCTTGAAGGCCTAAGGGGAACCACAGGGAATTCTTATAGATAAAAATAGGAGGAATTGGGGTGAAAGTACTTATATTTATATTCTGCTTTTGTGTGGCATTTCCTGTCACTTGTGAGGGGGGCCCTTTGCTGTGCACCAGGAAAATTCTATTCTTATCTATTATTTGCTTTAAATAAAATATACTGTTTTTCTTTACTTTAAATAAACTTTGCTTCCATTCTGCTATATTGGAGTCTCAGCTGCACACCCCCCCCCCCCGTTTCTTGCTCTCCCTTCGACTCAGCCCAATGTGCTAGTTCTGCTGGGTGAACTGAATCAGGTCAGGAGCTCAGAGGTGGATTCTCCCCTCTAACAGATACCACTGGGATGGACTTAAACAGATCTTTAGGTTTTCAGTGAGAGAGAAACTTCTAAAGAGTTATACTTGGAAGAGTATTCTTTGCTCAGAGTAATTACATGATGGAATTGGGAAGCCCTTCCCAGGGGAGAATGTAGCTGGCTGAGACTCCTGGGAAGACCTTCCATCTCCTCTGGGGCAGCATCTTATTATTATTATTTTTTTTTTTTTTGAGACAGAGTCTCAAGCTGTCGCCCTGGGTAGAGTGCCATGGCGTCACAGCTCTCATTCTCTTGCCTCAGCCTCCCAAGTAGCTGGGACCACAGGTGCCTGCCACAATGCCTGGCCATTTTTTTGGTTGTAGTTGTTATTGTTGTTTGGCGGGCCCAGGCTGGATTCAAACCTGCCAGCTCTGGTGTATGTGGCTGACACCCTAGCCGCTTGAGCTATAAGTGCTGAGCCTGGGGTAGCATCTTGATGGAGGCCTGCGGGGTGAGCAAGAGAGGGTCAAGATGAGGTTAAAGGCATATGTTACATGACATAGGAGTTTCCAGAAGTACCAGTAGATAAACAGACATACATCTTCCATCCATGTCACCTTTAAATTCATTTGTGCCTGCAAATGCTCTGAAAGGCTGTTTAGAGCATGTACTCTAGAGGAAGTTACTGGCAAAGAGTGCCTCAGTGGGAAAGGGAGACTTGTGGGTAGTCCTGTGGCTGGCTGTAAGGTTGAGGACTGTGTCCTAGAGTTACAGAAAAATGAGAAAACAGAACCCCATTCCTGGTCCTATCTCCCTCTGGTGTGGAACAATTAACATGTTACTGTCAGTAAGTAGTTACAGCTGGAGTGTTCTGCTATGGAGGGCAGCTATTTTCAGTCTTTACCCATATATTTTTCTACTGTCTAACTTTCTTATAGATACAGGATGAATTACATTAGGAAATGGTAAATTAAAGTTGCAGGGCTATCATGAGGCCTAAGGAGAGAAGGCTCTGTCCAGGGGGTGCCTGGCCCAAGGGGGAGGGTCGGTGGGAGGACCTTGCCCTCTTGCCTGTAGCTGGAAAGCTGGCCCACAGTTGCAGCTGGTAGGGGGAAGCAATAGTGAAGGGCTTCCCAGCCAAGCTGTCTTTCTGGGGGTCCTCATTAGAGGGACATCCCTGCAAGTAGCTTCCTGGCCCCCTGCCCCACGGTTCCTGTACTCTTAGTTGGCTTTAATGACAGAGGACCAGGGAGGCTCCTGACCCAAGCACGGAAAGAAATAGGATAGGGAAAGGAGTATACCAGTGAGCCCTATGCAGTGGCCCAGGCTGCCAGACTCAAGCTCTGCTTCCACTCAGCAGTGCCTGGGCTGCCCTTGGGTATACCTGCTGCCCCTTTTCTCCTGTCTTTTTCCCTCTGGGCCTACTCCTGCCCCACTCCACGAAACCCTCAACAAGCGCTCCCTCATTGCTCTCTCCTTCCAGTCTGAGAATGTGGGATCCATGATGTCCATGTGGTTGTGGGCCACATGACCAGCTAGTGTCAAGCACTGTGTTCCAGTATCTGCTACCCTCTGTCCTTGCCACCTCACCGCTGGGCGGTGGTGCCACTGGCATGGCTGTCAGCCTTCCCTCACAGGCCTAAGAAAGGATGTGGTACCGAGCTCAGGCCTTGCTCTCTTGCAGGTCTTTGTGGCAAATGGCCTCCTGGTCCTCCGTGGAAGGCAGAGGTGCCTGGTTTCTAATCAGACCTGGTGAGGAAAGCTATCTACCCCCCTCAAAGCAGAGCTTTGGGTATGAAGGAGGAGCAAGAATTAGGGTCTGGAGCAGTCTGGTGCCTTGTCCATTCCTCTCTAGGAGAGGAGACCAGTGGGAAGTGAGAAATGAGCCCAAGGAGGAAGGAGAGTGAAGTGTCATTTTTCCCCCCAGGTCTATTCTAGCCCCTGACAATTAAGCAAGGAGAAGGGAATAGAGCTGGGAGTCATGTCCCCAGGACTTGTATCTTAGCTCAGCTGAGTGCTTTCCACTTGACATAGTGGCCTTTCACTTCCTCTTCTGTTAAAAGGAAGTTAGCAAACCTGCACTCTGGACTTTGTGAAGCAGGAGCTGACTCCAGCTGGGGGTGTGCAGCTCACCATTTGCATTTCAAAGGGAAGGTTTGTGGGGAAAGAAGGGAATGATGAATGTGCAGGTGAACTTGCCTTCAGAGGGAAGTATATCTCTCAAAGTCAGAATGGGTCTCACCCTTTTTTGGGGTCCACATCCACCCTAAGATTTCTGCAATATACCATTTTCACAGAGCTAGTGAGGGAGAGTGAATCCACCCCATCCTCCCTGGTCCTTCTTTCAAGCCATGAAGACTCCCAGGGCCTGAGTTAGAGTAGTAGCACCCCCAAACTAAGCATACTCACTCCCAGGGCCTGAGTTAGATTAGTAGCACCCCCAAACTGAGCACGTGCTCTCATAGAGCTGCGAAGAGGCTCTTCCATCTGGGAGTGCTTCCCCATCCCCCATACATCTGAAGTATCAGGAACCCAGCTGCCAGTGACAGGGCACCCCCAGGGAAGCAGAACTGGGGGTGGGGTTCAAAGGGTGGCAAGAAACACATTTTTCATGGTCATACACCATTGCACTCTTTGGTTTTTGTTTTGTGTTGTTTCTCTTTTGTTCTTATCTTTTTTTTTTTTTTTAACAAGAAACAATAATTATTTCTGTAATTGTCTTAAAGGTTAAAATATTATGACAGTTCCCTGATTGGGCTGTTGGGAGAATTAAATGAGATGAGGCTCCAGGGAATGTCAGCGTGGCTTTAGGGAGCTTCTGACTGAGTGAGAAAAAGGACAGCTCTTCTACCACCAGGATCCTTTGCCTCAGTTGTCCGTGGGGAGCTGTTTGGGCCCCTCAGCTTGTCACTCATCAAATCCTGGTGGCTGGCATCTTCCAAACGTCAGAATCTCTTCTCTATCCTCCAGGGAGGCCCTGTCTATGTCCTAATAGCACACAGCAGTCTTTGTGTGGAATTATCAGCCATAAAAAATTTGGGGGGGTGCAATTCGCATTAGAATATTTAAGCTTTCTGGACCCACCATGCCCCCTGTCCCCAGTCTCCCTCTCCCTCCCTTCAGCAAGGGCTCATATCCCTGAGCCTACCACTGCCACAGGAAGCACTGAGAGGCTTCTCACCATTGCCTTCCCAGGCATGTCTCCAAGGCTCTGGGCTGGAGGGTTTGGGGTTCCCCTCTTCACCTTCTGGACAGCACAGTGAGCCCTAGGAAGGTCACAGGATTTGGGATCTAACCTGAGTGCTGACAATGAAGGAAGCCAATTGGCTTCACTTGCCTGGTTTAGGTATCTATAAAATTGCAGAATGAAAAATACACCTCCAGAAACTGATGTGAGGATTCAGTGTGATAAATGCCAAATCAGAGACCCCCGAGATCATAGTAAATTAAAGAGTAGCAGCAACCAGATGCCAAGGGATTTAGGAAGAGTCTGTCTCACAGTGGTGTTGCTTGGACCCCTCCCCAGCATCCGGAAGGTGGGAGTTGAACTCTCCCAGGTCTCAAACTCAGGAGATCTGCAAAATCCTTCTCCCACCCTGGGGCAGAGGTGGTGCTGGTTTAGTTGGGGGAAGTAAATAGAAGCAGGCTCCCCCAGGGAAGTTGGTCTTTGTTCTTGAAGCTGTTCCTTTAAGAAGGGAAGAATTGAAAAGGTGGTACATCAAATAAGTAAACAAGCAGAATTCATTTTCTGTCTTCCTACCTGGTTGTGCTAGTTTGAAATATCTGAAGATGGTAGGGTTGAGAAGGGGGAGGGTTACAACTGGCTTGCCCAGCCCCTTCTCCCGCAAAACCCTGAAGATCAGTGAAATCAGGCTGTAGGGTCACCCTGAAACTGGCCAAAGGCCACTTGGGTGTCTCTTGACTGCCACACTCCCCCTTTGAACAAATAAAAGGGGCCTTGATGATCAAATACTCAAATACTGTGCTTAGGCTGCCTGGTGGTGCTGGGGATAAGATGCCTCAAGGCCCTAGGCCCCACATCAGTGATTTCAGATTGCCAGGGAGAAGATTGTCAGATTTTGAGCAGTGACTCAACCTGATGGTTCCAGGGTTCGCAGCGTACCTGTGCCGCTGATCACTGCAGTGCTCACTCAGCTCACTGTCATAGGTTTTCTCACCACTATTTATAGTGCTGCAATCACCCAGCTCCCCATTCTTGGCTGTGCTTATATACCCACACATGGCTCACAGTCCACAGGGAGCCCCGTGATGCAGAGTTGCTTTGTGCCTTGATTCTCTGTACCACCGTTCACTGCAGAAGGGTCCTGTACCCTTTACAGTAGCAGCTTCCTTGTGCTTCATTTGCTCATTGCCTAGGAGTTGGGGGTGGATCGCTTAAGTCTTAGCACAGGGTTGGGGAACCAATTCCCAGAAACCCTGGAAGAGTTTTCCCCTCCAGTCCTGTGTGGGCGAAAGTGAGATGAATACGCTCACTCCCTACTCCCCGTAGAACTTGATAAATTTCAGTCATAAACTGCCCCAAAGATCCTCCTGCCTAGAGATACTCTGCTCCTTTAAGAAAAGACTCACAGGGTTAGAAAAGACCAATGGCCAAAAGAATTATAGTTTGCCCTCCTGCTGTCTTGCTAATAGCTATCTTATGGGGGTCTGAGTGTTGGGATTGGCTAGAGGCCGCTACAGAATTGCTCTTTGGGTGGAGAATGCACTTTTCTTCCTTCTTCTGCCTAGGGACTGTAGAATCGAGCTTTAGTGTTTCTGATGAAATTTGCACCCACAGGGTCCTCCCAAGACTTCCAATAGCATTGAGCTCGGGTGTAGAATTGGCGTAATGTCTACTCGGAGTCTAAGAAATGAAGAGAATTTTAGGCCCCAGATTCTAAATTTGCCCAAGGATTGGTGCTGGCTGGCATGATTTCATGTAGGTACCCTGTGTGGTAACCCACGGATCTGAGAATCTGAGATGCATGAAGTTACAAGCCATAGGATCACAAAGTTTGTGAGTCTATGAGAAGTGTTTTCCTTAGGCTGTGATTTACCAGTGGCCCGCGGTCTGCAACCCGCAACGCCGTAATCCAATGTTCCGTGGGTTCTTCCTGTTCCCCTGCTCTACCCCTGTGGTCTGCAGGCAAGTGACAAACCCAGCTTGGCAGCTGAACCCACCTCTGGGTTCGCCAGTTGCCCGCAGTACACCAGCTGTTAGCGATTCGCCAAGTGCCTGCGATTCTCCAGTCACTGGCGATTTCCCAGTGGCTGGATATTTCCCACTTGCTGGCCATTCTCTAGTTGCTAGACAACTGGTTTGTGCCCTCAGTTCACTATAATCCGCCATGATTCACTGGTGTTTGCTCATCTCCTATCCTTCCTGGATGGCATGTGGTTGTTCTCCAGGTCTGGGGTACTAGTTTCACCAGAATGACTTTCCTCACTCACACCAAAATGTCCAAGTCTCGCTTTGTGCATTTCCCACCTAGAAAGAACTGACGAGAATGGGAGCAAGGACAACTCCTCTCCAGGATGATCTTGGTAAATTTCAGTCTTAGAGAAGGCACCTTAAAGCCTATTGGAGATGCCCTGTACCTTTAAGAAGAGGAAAGCTACTTAAAAAGCCAACTGAGTTCCCAGGGAAGTTTCTCATTCCTCTCTCTGTTTTGCAAATGGCTCTCTCAGCCTGAGGCCTGAGGGTTGGGACTGGCTTGGAGCCCCGAAGCCCTCTCCTCTCTTCTCTCCTGGGGTCCAAAGAATTGAGTTTTGGGATATCTGAGGAGGTTTGAAACCCATAGCTTCATCTCAACCTGCTAGCTAACTCCATGGACAAAGAAAGCACATAGGCCTTCTGCTGAGCTGGGTTTCCCAGTTGCCAGCAAGTTGCCGATTGTTGGCAATTTGCCAGGTGCCCATGGTTCGCCAGTTTTCGGCAATTTGCCAGTTGCCCGCGGTACACCAGTTGCCGGTGATACACAAGTTGCCAGCGATTCCCCCAATGCTAGCAGTTCAATGATGCACTTCAAGTTGCTGCAGTGACTCCCCTGACCCCCTAGGCTTCCTGGATGGTCTTTGTCTGGAGGAGGCAGTTCTCTCCTCACAGTTCATTGATCTACCATAATGCTATGGCTTGTAACTTCATGCATCTCAGAATCTCAGATCCATGGATTACAGGGTAACTACGTAAAATCATGCCAGACAGCACCAATCCTTGGGCAACTTTGTGCACGCTCTTGAGTATTTGCTGAAATTCAGCAGTAGAAAGACATTTATTCTAACTTAGGAAAATTGTTCTGGGGGAGCCCCAAAGACTCATTTATTCCGCTGAGAGCCCACTTGTGACCCCAATTCCATTCCTTGATAGTTTTTGTGATCCTAGCCCACTTGGTGAGTGAGAGGTGTGAACTTGGTGTTCTATAAAACTGGATGACAGTTTATTTGTTCTATTGAATAAATGAAATAGCAATCATGATATAACTCCTAAAAACACTATGAATTATATGAGCACTTTTGTACCAATTATTCTTTTTTTTTTTTTTTTTTGAAACATGAGCCTCAAGCTGTCCCCCTGGGTAGAGTGCCGTGGCATCACAGCTCACAGCAACCTCAAACTCCTGGGCTCAAGCGAGTCTACTGCCTCAGCCTCCCAAGTAGCTGGGACTACAGGCGCCTGCCACAGCACCCGGCTATTTTTTAGTTGCAGCCGTCATTGTTGTTTGGCAGGCCTAGGGTGGATTCGAACCCACCACCTTGGGTGTATGTGGCTGGTGCCTTAGCCACTGGAGCCACAGGCGCCGAGCCTGTACCAATTATTCTTAGGCATTGCAAAATCGCTGATCCATAGGCTGGGGTGTGGGTGGGTAGCCTGATATATCTGTCCTCCACAGACATGGGGGGAAGCCAGCCTGGTCACTCATGCCCCAGCCTGAGGATCAGGGGTTTTGCCTAGATTGCTCCTAAATGTCTTGTGTCCACTCAAGCCCGTCAAGATGCAGAATGCAGGATGCAGGATAAAAAAAGTAGCAACTGTACCCCTTCCCAAGATGAACTTCATAAATTTTATCCTTAGAGTTTTTCCTTATATCCTACCTAGAGGAATTTTGTTTCTTTAGAAAGAGAGAGATAGGCTAGAGTTAAAAAGACTAACTCCCTCCTCCCTCCAAAAAAGAAAAAGAAAAGATCAACTTGCCTCCCTTCGGGAGGGGCTGCCCCCCACCTGGCTCTGCTTGTTTTCCAAATGTCTCCCACTGGGGACAGAGCAACTGGTGGCTGGCCTGATCCATCCGAATAATAGAATAAGCTGCAACCTTTTCCTTTTGATCTGGGATCTGAGAAATTGAATTTTTGGGGTCTCGGAGGAGGTTTGGCACCTGGAGTTTCTTCCCAAGACTGATACCTACTCCTTGAAGTCAAGTACAGGGTAGGATGCTTGGCAGGTCTGCGAATCAGGGTAATACGCATACCCCAGGTTCTAATCAGGAATTAATTGCTGAGAGTTTGTGGATCTGTAGGAAGTTACTTCATTTGCAGAGCTGGGGTTCACCAGTTGCCCGCGGTATGGGGTTGCCTGGGGTTCAGAGTTGCCCATGGTTCGGGGTTGCCCACAGCTCAGAGTTGCCCGCGGTCTGTGGTTGCCTGTGGTTTGAAGTTGCCCGCGGTTTGAGGTTGCCCGCGGTTTGAGGTTGCCTGTGGTTTTGAAGTTGCTCGCGGTTCCTGGTTGCCCGTGGTTTGGGGTTGCATGCAGTTCTTTGCATGGGTAATTCTGAGGCATTGTAATTGGCTATAGTGGATCTGTCTCTTTGGCTTCCCAGCCCTACTTTGTCTGGATGCTGTTGTCTGTAGCACAGTTCACAGTGATTCACCACAATTCGCCATGGTTTGTGATTTCATGGGTCGCCACAATTTTCAGACCACAGGTTATCTACGGTCCTCAGGCAACTTCCTGCTTGTCGATGTGGGGCCGGGGCTGCTGCCAATTGCTTCAGGCTCATATCCAGCACCTCCCCCAACTAAAACTCTACATTTCTAGAGGAATCGAGTTTTGATGCTTTGAGTAAACCCTCCCCCAAGGCGCTAGGTTACCAGTAAATTTGCTAGTAACTCAGCCCAGGAAATCCCTACTTGAGGCTGGTGGTGGGGGATGGTGCAGTTTGAAGAGAGCTGGACTGCAGCCTCCTCCCAGTCCCTGGCTAGTTTCAGCTCTGAGCTGTTTGGGAGGGGATAGTGAGTACTAGAGGTCTTGTTATTGACAGGAGGCCACACTGGGAATGACCCTTCTGTAAGCACAGCCCTGAGTCGTCATGCTTCATCCTCATCCTGACCTCAACTCACATGAGCATGCTTACACTCGTTTGTACACGCAGGTCCACCCCCACGAGATGTTTCCTAGATCCTAATTATTTCCTAGATCCAAAGGGGCAGAGGCTCTAGCCCTGTATTATTTGGAAGAGGAGAAAGAGTTATTCTTCTTCCTCACTCTGAGCAGTCCTATGTCTTACTTTTCCAAAAGGGACAGCAATAATTCTGTCCAGAGACAGAAAAGACTGAAAAGACCCAAGTTCACCGGTGAATAACCTTGGTTCTGTGGACCCTGAAGTGCCTATCTTACTGGGAGAGGATTTTTAGGACAATGGTGTCTCTTCCAGGGGAGAAGTCATGGTTTGATGTGCTCTTCCCTGCTCCTGATGCATCCCACCTTCCCTGAGGCTCTTCATCATTTCATTAGTGACAAAAAAGAAGAATGGATCCTGCCCTATGCTTGAAACAAGGAATATAAGTATTTGAACAGTTAGTCCCAGGAAGCCTTTTCATTTGACCTTTGAGATTCAGCCTTTTACCAATGAAGCTAGGAGAAAGCCTACTTGGTAGGACCTAGCATAAGGGTTGGGGAAGCTCTGGGGGGGGGGTCCCCCTTATCCTTTCTATGTATCCTTCTCAACCTGGTGACTTCTTCGAGCCAGTGAGGAGAAAGACCTAGGTGGCCAGGGATTGGCAGTCATTTTAGTGCTCACATAGAGCTGGGGAATTGAGACCAGTCTCTCGGCCTCTCTGAGCCACAGGTGTGGCGTCTGAAACAGTGGGGAATGGTAGCTCTGTTGGGCAGGATCTGAGGATAAAAAAAAGAACATGACACCCTATCACAATCTCCTAAATCATTATAAATTTCAAGGAGTCCTGAACTGAGTCTATGGGACCCCTTGGAGAGCTCTTCTCTCAGCTAGATGGGTGACTGACCCAGGCTCAGGAGGTTATGAAGAATCTGCTCAGCTCCCAAGCCTGTTGTCCCCAGGAAGGTGGTCTTTCTTCCCAGGGCTGCTCTCAGCTGGAGTTGATCTGTTCCTTTAAGAAGGAGAAGAATTCTCCGGCACTGGAGTTTTCAGGCCCCCCATCTGGTTGTGCAAGTTTGCAAATGACTCTGTCTGTGGTGGGGGAAGGGTGAGACTGAAGGTCTGCCCATCCCCCTTCTGTTTGTAGCGCTGAAGACTGAGGAATGGGCTTTAAGGTTTCTGAGTCTTTGAGGAGACTTGGCGCCTGCACAATCCACCCCTAGACTGCCCGAAGCCTCTTGAGCACTTTTTGATGACCACCCTTATCCTTTAAGTAAAAGGAAAGGGGATTTGGGGATGCGCAAATGTATGACTGGGCTGGTTGGTGTCTTTGAAAATAGGATTATTCGAATGTTTTAGCTTCCATATCAGTGATTACAAACCAGCTGTGGGCCCTTGAGAGGCAAGGCACTCTCGGTCACTTGGCCGGCGTGCCTTAGCTTGTCAATTTGTTGGGGTATGGCACAGCAAGAGTGGTGTTGCTGTCCCATGGTCCGATGGTCCCACGGTCCCATGGTTGCACAGACCCGTGATTGGTGGTGCAACGGTACCCTGCTGCCCTTGTTGTGAGGCACTGTTCTGCCATTGTGGCGGTTCCTGGGGATCTGTGGCATTGGACCCTAGGCTGTGGTTCCCTGTAATTTGCTGTGGCTCCTATGGTGGTCAGGAACTTCATGCCCCTCCTGGTTACTTGCTGAAGAATTAGAGTGGAAACTACTACAGGCCTTTCTCTCAAGATAAGGAAACAGGCCCACAGACCCAGTTCCCCTGGGAAGAGTTAACTACAACTGTGATTTCTACATTAAAATACAGACACCAGAAAGCAGCCAGGGCATCATGTTGTCCTTTCTCTGAGCTAAGTATGGGAGGGATTCATAGGCCTTCTAATATCTGGAGGGGGAAGGATGACTTCCAGACTGGAAGGTTGTGTCCAGATGATACCCCAGCTTCTTTTGGGGCTCTTTGTTACTGGTATGGCCAAGAACTCATCAGTGTCCCTGTCCCCAGTGGGCAAGAGGCCTAGAGGATTGGGAATCCAACCCAACAGGGGTAGCCTCCTACTGCTTCAAATGTCCAGCCAGGCATTTTTCCCATAGGCCATATTTGTGCCTTGATTTCCTTATCTGTAACTGTAAAGCATGCAAAATAAAGTACGTATCTCTTGGGAAAGATTAAATGAGCCACTGGTAGATACAAAAAGCTCTTTGAACCCTGCCTGGCCCATAGCATGTGTACACTAAGTGTTGTGTTTACTTTGCAAACTGACAAAGCCCTACCAGATGCCCTTACTGCTCTATCTATATCTTCTTAGACTGCGCAATCTTTTCTGTAGGAATAGTTGCACAAGAGCAAATGGCTGGGCTGAAACTCATGCATGTTTAAATATTTGGTCTATGTTGCCAGAATCCCCTCCCCAGAAGTTGCACCCATGTAGACTGCAGATAGACTAAAGGTTATGAGAGAAGCTGTATGTGGTGGGGGGAATGGACTTTTAACGATATCTTAAAAGACAAACACTGACAAAAGTCCTGCAGGGATAATTTGCTAATCAAATCGAGCTGTTATCCTTTTTGCTTTCTGTGGATGCTTTACAGAGTGACAGTGATTTCTCAGACAAGAGTCCCATTAGCCCACACCCCTGGCTGTGGGTTAGGGGTAAGAGGCACCAAGTTATCATAAGCGTAAACTTGGTTGAGCTGGGGCTTATAGCAAAGACTGCCTGAGAACATAGTCCTGTTGTGCTGGGGGCATGCAAATCTTGGTGTAGAACCGAGGGTGTGGGAATGGGGAGTTTTCCTTTTATTTAAAGAGAACATGAGTTTAAGTGTGAAAATCTTTTCCTACGGGAACACAGCTCTACTTCTGTGCTCTGCTTAGCATAGACTTCTACTTCAGGGGCTGCTGGGCAGCTCAAAGACCCCTGCCCCAGGAATGTACCTATGGGGATGAGGCCCTCTTGACTTGACTCAAGGGGCTCCCACAGCAGACACTGGGGTCATTCAAATCTCATTTCTACCTTCCATTGCCTTCTATTGGGGTTTGAAACAGACACAGTATCACCTCCAGCATATGGAAACCTGATGATGACTTCTGCCAAGCTGTTCCTCTTTGGCAGGCTGGGAGGCCCATAGACCCTCCTCCCATAAGCAGTAACAAGAGGGAGTTGGAGTAGCCCCATAAGTGCCAGTGGGCATCACTCCCCTTGGATCTTTGCCCTTCCCTCATCTTCCTCTCTCTCAGTCTGGAGGGAGAGAGCAGCTTATATAAGCCCTCCACACCCGGCCACTTCCTGAGCTCCCTAGTAGGAATCCTCAGTCTAGGTCCACTCAAGGTTCTCCAAATTAGGGCCTTTATTTGGGTTGCAGAAAGCAGCCACAAGTCTGGGGCTAGGTCTGTGCTGGCTGTTCAGGGTTTGTGTGAGGGCCCTGTGTGAAACCCTAAGGCGGGGAGCTGGGACACACACTGAAGCCTTTCAGGGCCAGCTCAGACCAGGCAGCCAGACAGTTTTGCTTGGACCTCTGGGGTGACCACGTGGCCATACGTTCAATGCTCTGAAAGGCCTGTGCCCAGAGTCAGCCGGAAAGTGACTTACAGCTGAAAACAGGATTTGAGTGACTTCTGCTCCAGGGAGGCCCCTCAGTATAAACAGTGAGATTTCTGGGAAATGTGCAACAAGGCCAGACTGTTGAGAAAGGCCATGGGCCCAGGCTCCTGATACTCCCACCTAGGCGAGAGGTGCTAGTTTTTTGTGGGCATACCAGCCCCCACTGGGTTCTTCCTTTGGGTTAAATGACAATTTCTTACTTCTTGATTCCTCCTGCTAGGATGGGCAGTCACTCTCAATGCCTGGGCAGAGCAGAGCCCCTGAGATACCTAAAGATGCATCCAGAGTAGAGCTGGACACAGTAAGCATATACGCAGATCCTCCGTCCTCTGAGCTCTGTGAGCAGGATACATGTCCCATCACTTGTCATTCTCTCCCTGGTACCTAAAACAGTGCCAGTCCTTGGTACAAAACAAGTGTTTCTTTTCTTTTTTTAGATGGTGTCTTACTTTGTCACCCTCAGTAGAGTGCTGTGACATCTCAGCTCACTACAACCTCAAACTCTTGGGTTTAAGTGATTGTCTTGTCTCAGCTTCCCAAGTAGCTGGGACTACAGGTGCCTTCCACAATGCCCAACTATTTTTAGAGATGGGGTCTTGCTCTTGCTCAGGCTGGTTGTGAGCTCAAGCAAACCACCACGCTTAGCATTTTTTTTTGGTCCTTTTAATTTTTATTTATTTATTTATTTATTTTGAGGCAGAGCCTCAAGCTCTCACCCTGGGTAGAGTGCTGTGGCATCACAACTCACAGCAACCTCCAACTCCTGGACTCAAACGATTCTCCTGCCTCCACCTCCCTAGTAGTTGGGATTACAGGCGCCCGCCACAATGCCCGGCTACTTTTTGTTTTTTTTTTTTTTGAGACAGAGCCTCAAGCTGTCCCCCTGGGTAGAGTGCCATGGCATTACAGCTCACAGCAACCTCCAACTCCTGGGCTCAAGCGAGTCTCCTGC
The DNA here is from genome assembly GCF_000181295.1 of Otolemur garnettii. Lineage (NCBI taxonomy): Eukaryota > Metazoa > Chordata > Mammalia > Primates > Galagidae > Otolemur > Otolemur garnettii. The sequence continues at coordinate 26,695,243 of NW_003852415.1, forward strand.
CTCCGCCTCCCAAGTAGCTGGGACCACAGGCGCCCGCCACAACACCCGGCTATTTTTTTTTTGGTTGCAGCCGTCATTGTTGTTTGGCGGGTCCGGGCTGGGGATTCGAACCCGCCACCTTAGGTGTACGTGGCTGGCGCCTTAGCCGGTTGAGCTATAGGCGCCAAGCCCCGGCTACTTTTTGGTTGCAGCCATCATTGTTGTTTGGTGGGCCCGGGCTGGATTCGAACTCACCAGCTCAGGTGTATGTGGCTGGCACCTTAGCTGCTTGAGCCACAGGCACCAAGCCTTTTTGTCCTTTTTAAACAGTATTTTTATTTTTAGTTATTACGAGTACGTAATAGTTGTATATATTTATGGGGTCTATGTGATGCATTGATATAAGCATACAATGTGTAATGATCAAATTAGGGTAATTGGGGTATCCATGACATCAAACAGTTATCATTTCTTTCTGTTAGGAACATTTTAATGCCACTCTTTTAGTTATTTTAAGTTATACAACAAATTATTGTTAACTATAGTCACCCTATTGTGCTACTGAATATTAGATCTTATTCTAGATCTTATTTCTTCAGACTGTATTTTTGCACTCATAAACTTTCCCCCTACTGCCCTTCCTAGCCTCTGGTAACCCTTATTCTCCAGTAAGCGTCTCTTGAACTGAATGAATAAATTGATGAATAAAACAATCTGAAATTTGCCTTTCATAGTTGACAGAACTCAGACTAAAGATGCAAAAGCTCAGCTGGTGTATTTTGGGGACAGCCAGTTTTGTGTGTGCCTGGCCTAGCCTCCTACTCATGTGCCACCTGTGTGATGACTGGCTCAGAGAAACTCTACCGCCCCAGCTGTGGACACTGACCCTTAGAGCCCCTATTCAGTTGGATAATGCAGGAAGGTTTTAAAAAAAATAGTCTGTCTTATTTTATGTTCACAGCATACTTGTAGCATGAATATTGATTTTCATATTTTTGCAGAAAGGAAGCTAAAGTTTGGTGGAGTGGCATGGGAAGGACCCTCTTCAAAAGGTCTAGGTGCTGGAGGCTGCTGTCCTTTCCTGACTTCTTCAGGCCCTCACCCCTCCACAGTTCATAAAGGCAAAGGCTTCTTTAGGCTGGGAGCTGGTGGGAGCAAGGGAGGCCTTTGAAAGGCTGCCTTTGTTTGCTTTTCTTTATCATCAAATGTGCTAGGGCAGCTCGGGTTTACCTAGAAGCAGGCGTCTTTAAGCTCATCCTTTCCGCAAACACCTAAAGGGTATGTTGAACATTTGAGCCCGAGTCTCCGAGGGCACAGAGTTTGCACAGCATAAACCCAGTAACTTGGTAGACAGGAAGTAGGGGGTAGACTGACTCAGTCTCTAGGTGCAGCACAGAGACCCGAGGTGACCTGAAGTGTTGTACATTGACCCTATGTGACTCTTGGTTGTGCCCAGTGACCTGGAGTGGAGAAGTAACCCTAAATGAGAGGGAATGAAGCTTTGGGTGGGCTGAGGCTGCAAGATTAGTCTGATGATGGCTTTAGAAAGTGTTCCCATCAGTGTCTTGGGTACCCCTGGACTCTTCACACCTCTCCTGCCCCAGGATCTCCAGGAAGGACCAACTGTGGAGGATGGAGGCAGCTATTATCTGCCAGGCCTGGGCTGTTGTCCAACCAGGAGGCCCTGGGAAAGATTCTGTACCCTGCATTCTTGAGAAAAAGGAGGCATTATGCCATCTATGCTCCCTGGAGTATAGATGGGAGTAGCAAAGGCTATTGGCAAGAGGCAGGGGTATACTACTTTGGTTACTGAGTACCTACTGGGTACCAAGGCACTGCTCTGAGGGTTCCCGTGCTTTGCCTCATTTAACTTTCTCAAGGATCCTGCGGGACAGGTACTATTATTATCATCCCTGGTAATGTGGTAAAAGGAACCCACTCAAAGATAAGTTTCTAGTAAGTGGTGGTGTCAGAATTCAGATTAGTCCAGCTGACTTCACAGCCTGGGTTTTTACCTACTTGCCTCACTGCCTCCTGGCCAAATGTTTAAGGACCATGCAAGATTGCAAAGAGCTCATGTCTTACCAGGTACAGGGGACGAGGGGTAAGGGGCAGACAAAGTGTCCTGGGAATATTTTCATGTGTCTAGAAGATCTGTTTTCCCACTAAGCTTGCAAACTGTATCTCAGCCCTCAGATGGTGGGGCAGGAGGTCCTAAGTAGGAAGAGCACACAGACACAGCTCCTCTGGGCTATGGGGAGGGAGGGCATTGGGTTGGGTAGCCGCCTTAGGGTGACAAGCTTGGGCCACAGAGAGCCCAGGGGCTCAGCTCAAAAGGCTATGAGTGGGGAGGCCTGTTTCTCTTTTCTCTCTGATGTGGAGACTGGCAGAGCCCATGCCCCGGAGTTCAGGGTGAAGCTGCCATTTTGTGAGGCATTTCAGAGAGGGTTCAAGGCACTCCCATCAACTTGAAGATGTCAGGGTACAGCAACAGGACATACACAACAGAGATCTTTGCTCATTGCTTATTGGCCTAGATGTTATGTTGGATTAACTTTTTCAAAATTACAAAATAAAATTAGTCTTAGAAAATAAACATAAACTACATCAAAAACTAGATGGTCTCTTTACCATGCTCCATGGGACACAGCTGCGGGTATGTAGTGAATATAGGGCACATTTTTTCTCCCCTTTTACTCTTCTAAACTGAAGGAGGTAATTTATCCCCATTATACAGACCATGGAAATGAGGTTCAGAGAAGTTAAACAATTGACCCCAGGCCACATAGGTAGAAGTGGACCAGCACTTAACATCTGGTCTCCTCTTGGACGTTAAGAGTCTGATCTCAGGGATGGAATTCTCAACCACCAAGCAAGATTGCTATGTCACGGCTCTGCGCCTGTGGCTCAAGTGGCTAAGGTGCCAGCCACATACACCTAAGGTGGCGGGTTCGAAGCCAGCCTGGGCCCGCCAAACAACAATGATGGCTGCAACCAAAAAAATAGCCGGGCGTTGTGGCGGGCGCCTGTGGTCCCAGCTACTTGGGAGGCTGAGGCAATAGACTTGCTTGAGCCCAGGAGTTGGAGGTTGCTGTGAGCTGTGATGCTATAGCACTCTACCCAGGGGGACAGCTTGAGGCTCTGTCTCAAAAAAAAAAAAAAAAAAAAAGATTGCTATGTCACCCCACCAGCCTGGAAGGAGAGCCAGGACCCAGCCTTTGCAACATTGTGTCTTCTGGGTTGTCTTCCCTGAGGACAAGGTGCACAATGCATAGCTGGTTGCCAACTCTGGACAGCCAGGGCCACTACCTAGAGTGGGACCTACCCTGCCTCGAAGGCTCTGCCTTCTGTTGGTTTAGATAGGACTCTGCTCACTTTTACCCAAGCCCTCATGCCCTTATTCTCTCATTCCCTCTCAAATGCTTGTAAACTTCTGAGCAGTTCTCTGAAACAGGCATCAGGTAACTGTGTGCCCTTCTGCCTTTTTGGTGGAAGTGAAGGGAGCCTGTTATGTTTACCAGTTCCCTCCTCTGGCCATGGACTATGACCTGGACATCAGCAAACTTCAGGTCAGTGAGGGAGGAACACATGCTTCCTGGACCCCCTCCCCACAGCCCCTCTGTGCACACAGTTCTGATTATACAGTGTTTCCTAGGCACCCTTAACTCCCTACTAGGGGGAGTGTGGCTTCTGGTTTGGCTTTGAGGCACAGATATCCTCAGGCTTGGCTCTGAGAGGCTGACTGTAGGCTCTGGGATGGTCCAGTCCTTAAATGTTTACCCAGAATTGGCCTCCTCTTTGACATTAAAATGTTTCTAGTCCTTGTCGAAATCTGGTACAAATGTCTTCTCCTGGGTGGGGTAGCAGTTTTTCAACTGTCAGCAATCTTTTAGTTTAAAAAAAAAAAAAACAAAAAAGCAAACTTTCCAGTCTTGTTCTACCTGGAATACATTTTCTCTTCTGGGGCCCCTCCCCAGGCTTCTGCACTCTCTGTCAACACAGTGAAAGCCATCCCCTCCCTAGCCGCAGGCACTTGAATGAAGCAGTTCTTTGCTCCACCGAAGGAAATATTTCCATGGAGTAGGGCCAAGAAAACCCCTTGCTTGAATCCGGGGCTGGCCCACACCCAAAGCCTGGGGGGCCTGGTGGGGGTGGGGTGAAGCCACGTGGCAACCTTTTCCTAGTGTCAGGATGTGACTTCTAAACCCAACCCATGGCAGTGGGCTGCTTCCCCAAGACCCCATTTTTAGCCTACCTTGTCCTCTAGCAAATGGATTTCTGTAGGTCCCTCCTAGAGAAATAAAACTATTGAAGTTCACTCTTTTTGCTCTGATCAACTTGGGATTTTTTTCACCATGTAGGCAAGTTCAAGAGAGCCCTTCCAAAAGCCAGACGTGGCTGCATAGCTGCCCCCGGCACCCCTATGCTTCTCAATACCAGTGACCCATGCATGAATGCCTCTATCTAGGAACTATGCCCTATGCTATGCAGAAGATGAATTCAGAGTCTCTTAATTTTTATTTACTTACTAGAAGAAGATTTTACAACTGATGTCACTAAGGAAGAGGCTAAAATGGTCAATCTTGTTGGACTGCTGCATTTTTTTTTTTTTTTTCTTTTAGAGATAGTTTCTTGCTATGTGGCCTACCTGGCCTTGAACTTCTGGGCTCAAGTCATCCTCCTGTCTCGGCCTCCTGAGTAGTTGGGACTACAGATGTGCCACAACACTTGTCTTGGGACTGCTGCCTTAAAAAAAAAGTGCACATTTTGAGAGTAATAAATGCCATTAGAGAAATTTGTAATAGTAGAAAGAAAAATCACCCAGAATCTCTGCACCTAGAAAAACTAATAACATTTGGGGTATTACTTTCCAATTCTTTTTCATTGGCCCTAGTTATGAAAAGTAGCCCTAAAGAGCAATGTCTACCTTCTCTCTCATATACTCCCGCTTTGTAGGGTTAGATGAGGAGAAGGACAACAGTTTATTGTAGACCATTTACTCTTGGGTTGCAACTGGCCAGTGGTGACAAATAGCTGGGACTACAGGCACCCTTCACAACACCTGTCTAGTATTTCTATTTTTAGTAGAGATGGGGTCTTATTCTTGCTCAGGCTGGTCTCAAACTCCTTAACACAAGTAATCCACCCACCTCGGCTTCCCAGAGTGCTAGGATTATAGGCATGAGCCACCACACTGGGCCCATTTCCTCTAAATCCTTGACTACTTGGTGCCCAGTCTCACAGCATATGGATGACGAAGATATTATACATGACCAATGACAGGCTTCCCTTTGTCCCACCAAAAACAAACAAACAAACAAAAAAAACAGCCTTATGCAAGACCCTCCATATCCTCTGCCGCTTCTCTGACTTTGGCTGAAGTCTACGGTGAAATGGAAGGTGGGGTGTTCAGGGACATGCAATTTTAGGAGACTTGAATTGCCAGAGGCTGGGGTTGGAATTACAATTTAGGATTGTAAGATCATGTGGGGAGTAGTTGAGGCAGCATCAACTGTCAACACAGCCTTGCAAGGAGTGCAGGGGAGGGTCCTAAGAGATCTCTGGTGAGCACTAACATTTTAGGGGAACCTGGAAAACTGGGGAGACCTACCTTGAGGTGTAGTCCCTCTGGGTATGCTGTTCTTTAAAAGCCTTCAGTTTGGTTTATTAGAAGAGAGTATGTTTACCCATGCCTGGGAGATGGGTATAGGAAGACCTTGTCTTCATTTCCTGACTGAATCTTAGGACGTTTGTACTCTCTCCCACAAGTATGTACATGTGGATAGGAGACTGCTCACACGGCTTTTGAGGGTTCCCAAGTATGAATTAAAAAAAGGAGAAAAATGTGTGCTTTGAATTACATCTATGTGAAAAAAAAAGAGCCAGCTAAGCCATGCGCCTGGGACACTGGCCTCCCTCCAGGACTTCAGGAGAGTTGGGTTTCAGCATGTACAGGGAGAAAGGGCTCCATTTCTCAAACCTGGATTTCCTTGTCTGTTTTCCCCTATAGATATGAATCTGAGCCCCCAAATGTCCTTTTTGATGAAGGAAAGCATATACAGCATTGCTCAGATTGAAAAAACAGTTTAGATCCAAATATTACCATAGGTTTGGCTCCTGCAAGAATTTCTTCCATTGCTTTGGACCAATAAATATTTAAAAAGTTAGGTTCTGAGCTCCAGAAAAGCCAACAAAAACATTTAAGCATATGGATTTTTTTTTTTTTATTGTGGTTAAGCCACACTCAGTGGAGATTAGTTTACAACAGTCTTTTCTTTCTCCCTTTGCCTTTTCCCCCCTTTTTCGTTCTTTCTTTCTTTCTTTTAGGAAGCCAGAAGGATAAACATGTTGCCATGGAGTTCTGTTTAAAATAAAATACAATGGAAAGAAAAGCAGCATGATGAAGTAACCACATGGACTGCAGGATACACCTGATACTAATTACTGTCATGCAGAATGTTCTGGAAGACATTTGACTCGCCTGATGTATACATTCAAATCAAGCAAAGCAGGACTGGAAGGCTCCTTGGGGACCATCTTGTCCAACTCTTTCCTTTTTCCAGATGAGGAAATAGGGGCCCAGAGAGGGGAAGGGCCTGGACCTCAGCCTTCCAGCTAGGAGGGAGCAGAGCCCAGATTCAAACCCGTGGTGCTTTTGCGGGAAACATAATTTCCAGGGTCTTTTACCTTGGCCTGTCAGTAAGACCCTGAAATAGATGAATGAAGTTAACTGTTAACCTCAAAGGAGCCGGCTTAAGAGCCAGAAAAAGGCAGAGAGGCTGACCTTGCACTGGGAGGCCCAACTTTCTTCACGATGCCAGGCCTTGAGGACAGAGACTGGACATTGGGTGTCTGTGGCCTCCAGGAGTACCCCAACCAAGGCTTGGGGCTCCTACCAGAGCATCAGCTAGCGTCTTTGGGGGTGTGTGTGTTGCAGTGCTGACGCCGGACGAACTGTTTCTGTGTAGTTTCCAGGGCCCCAAAGTGCGTGGCTCGGGATGCTCTCCGGTGGCCGGCTCAGATCCCTCGCATGGTGGGTAAAGGAGAGCCCCACGACAATGCTCACCCCTCGCCTCTGCCCCCCAGAGGCTAGCAACCGGGCCTGCTGGTGTCTGATTGGTCGCGGGGGCCTGACAACAGGGGCTTCTGGCTGCTGATTGGCCCCGGCCAGCTCCGGCTGTTTCCTAGCTATTAATACCGTGGCTAATAAACGTTCTCCTGTTGACGTGGGTGCTCGGAGCCATGATTTTTTGAAGCGTTCTTGACGTCTGTGCCTGGTGCAGGCCTTTCTGCCTTGCTAGTCCTGCTTCCGGGGCTCTAGTCTCTGGGGCTCCTTGCTTGCTCCACCGGCTGGAAATGGGGTTTTCTTTCTCCCTCACATTATCCGACACATTAAGATAGTTCCCCACAATGCCCCCAAATTCCCAAATCTTCCTCTCCTCAAGAGTGCCCTGTTCATATGGAAATGTTCCCCCCCCCCACTCCCCCATCCAAGGTTCCATGTCTCTGAAGACCGGGTGGTCAGTTTTTACCTCCCTTGTTAGTAGCGGTGGGCTGAGAAATAGCCTTTCTTTTCAGCTCCAGAATCTCCTGTCTGTATTAGTCGCCTCAGGAGATCTCACGGGCATGGGGGTAGGGGATCACTGTGAAGCTGTTTGAGCCGCTCAGAGGTTGCAGCGGAGCTGTTCTAACTTGAAACCTTCTGTAGGGGCTCTTCTGTTTTACTTTTTGGGGGCTCATCAACTTAGGCTCACCCCTGTCACCGAGCACTCCGTTTCTTGTCCTCCCGGCTGCCACCCACCTCACCCTAAGATAGACCCTTAGTCCCTTTCAACAGGATTTTGACCTTTGAGAGAGGACATTTGATTGACGGCTCTGCCCGCTTGGCCACTCAGTGCCGGACAGAGCTGCCGAAGGCGCCACCTGTTAAGGATTAACTCTCGTGTGCCAACTCCGGGAGCATGAGGCCGTGTGGCTCTGCTCTGCCGAAACATGTGTTGCTGCCTGTTTCCCGGGCTGGAGTGTGTGAGGAGTTCTTTCAAAGTGCATGTGCGGAAAAGTCACCCCAATTTGGGGGGAGTACCCCAGGCATCTCCACTGGGACCTAGTCCTCCCTCGCGAAGTACTTTTGTTACAGCGACGTGGCGTATGTCTAGATTCTTGTTAACAACCCTGGTTACGGGGGTACCCTCTTGTTAAGGTGGAGGAAATGGATCCCGTGCGAGAGAAGGAGACGTTAAAGGGTTCTGGGTACCCAGGTTGTAAGCGGCAGAGCCTGGGACGCAGTATCAGTTTTCTCTGACACCGAGATGCTGTGTTCTGTCACCCCTGTCAAAGATAAGACCAGAAATGGACCGGAGGGCTAGAGGGGGGTGACAGCCGCCTGCTGAAAATTTGGAACCAGTTATCTCGCCCAGGGTGACTTATTTTCCTGCACAATAAGAGAAAACGTCATTTTCTTTACCTAAAGCCCGCATCCTCTGATAGATGTTCTGAAGTCGCCAGGTGTGTCATCGCTGCCCCTGCCACCCCCACCGCCCCACTTTTAACCTCTGTCCGCCTAAGGACAACCATCCCTTGGGGTGATTTCCCAACAAATTGTGCCCACAAATCTCCGTTCCTTGGGAGCAAGGCTTATACAGGGTGTTGGTCATGGCGGCCAGGGGCACTGCGGCAGAATTTTTTCCTCTCTTCTTTGCTGCAATCTGGGTGCGGCTAGAGCAATTTGTCATAGAATCTGGGGGGCTCATTTTTCCGGCCAATCACCTTTGGAGAAATGAGCGCATTGCAGCAGAATGCGCTGACGTCAGAGACCACCCCTTCTGCGCTTCCACATAAACCCCACCCAGCCAGCCCCTAGCGCAGACAGCAGAGAGCAACGAAGGAGCTCGCCTTGGCTCGCTGGCCAGGGCCGGAGCTCCTCAGGAGAGCCGAGGCGCCCACGCGAGAATCCCGCACCTGGTGAGTGGGTGGCCATCCTTGCCTCAAAGGATGGCAAAAGGAAGACAACATCCCCTTCTGGGTTCGGCGCTGTCCTCCTGGACATGCCGAAATACAGATGCCGAGGACCTTCTCCCGAAGGCGGCCACTTCGCCAGGTCCCCGAGCATCGCCAACGACATTCTGTCAGGAAGGAAACTCTTTAGGCACATTTTCTTGGGTGGGGGGATATCAGAAGTCCTTTCTCGTCCTATCCTTGAGGGTAGGCTGGATGGTAGGGCTTTACATTAAGAGGACAAGGAGGATCTATCCAACCTCTGTTGAATTCTGGTGTGTCGCAGTCTTAAGAGGTACAAAACCTAGCATTTCTGTGTTCGAAGCCGCCTTCAGAATCGCAATAATAGTGGGAGATATGGCGGAGATGCATTCTGTGAGTCCCAGAAATTAGTGGGGCGAAGGCACCATAAGAGAGGGGTCTCCCGGGAACATTTTCTCCCTAGGTTTTGGCCAGGTGTTTGGTGGGTGGGACGAGTGAAAGTCCCTATTTGGGAGGGGTTCCGAATCCTAAAACATGGGTTAGGTGCAGAGCGGATTCCAGTCAAAATTTAGAGTTAAATTTCTAACTGACATCACCTGGTCTTCCCTGGGCGACCACTCTCACCAAGGAGAGAGATGGCGGCCAAGTGCAAACCTGCTGGGGGCCCCAGGATCTGTTCCTACAAGGGGGGGCTGAGCGGAGGGGAAAGGAACTGGGGGCCGGGCAGAAGAGATGCAGGGGGCGGGTTGGGGTGGAGAAAAGGCCGTGTCCTTGGGTCTCGGGGAGGAGGGAGGTGAGAAATGCAGAAAAGGGGGTGTATTGAGGGGGATCCTGGCGTTGGGAGCTGAGAATTGGGGGTCGGGGGTCTTTTCACTGTTGAGTGGTGGTCGCTGGAAGGTTCTTACATGTTGATTTTTGGTTAAGTCGCCTTTGGCTATTTCCTTTGTCCCTATCAAGTCCCCCCCACCCTGGCTGCCCCCTCCCCACCCTAGGCTGGCGGGCTTGCAGGGTGGGGGGGGGGCGCGCGCGCAAGCAGGCTGCTACGTGGCAGGTTTCTGGAAGGTTTTCTTGCTGGCCGCAAGAGGGCGCTGGTGGCACTGCGGAATTTTGGGGGGCGGGGTGGGGAGGGGAGGTGGCCTTTGTTCTCCTGCTGGAGGGGGTCTGATGCGGGAGTTACTGGATGATTCTGGATTCATTTACTTAAGGGGAAGTGTTTTAAGATTCCCAGATTTGTTGGAGCTGCCGCAGGATTCACCCAGAGCAGAGATGCTGTGGTCCGCACTGGCCGTGTGACTTAGGGTGTCGTAGGGGAGCGAGGACGCATATTAGTTTATGTTCAGTGGTCTTTGGTTACGGGTGTCTTAAGAAGGTGTGGTTTATTGGAGCAGGATGAAGAAGCTGTAGACTCCACATGTGGGGTCAGAGATTGTTGCTGTGGCAATGGAGGCAAGATCTTGGGGGGTAGCATGTCCGTGCCCGAGGGTGAAGGAGGGTCAGGATGATATATCTGCCTTAATATTGTTTTCTGGTCATATCATAGCTTATGTCGTGTTTTCCGAAACAACAAAAATGAATGAAAATGGTGTATTGACACCTGGGTCTTTATAATTGGAATTAATTTGTCTAATTGGATTTACTGAAAGTGGGAGCTAAGATTTCTCTGTTTTTACTTATCAGAAGTGGACTGGTGCTCTGGGAAGACCCTTATGGCCGGGATCTAAATGATACCCTCACATTGCTCTGTTGCAGGGTGACCCTTGTGGTTGGAGGCGGGGGTGTAGGAAGCCCCCTGGACGCTTGTGGGAGGGTGCTGTCCGATGTCCACAGGTGGACTTTGGCTGGTGGTGGTTGGCAAGGTGCTTAGGGGACATAGCGGCGCTGCTCAAGGGACTGGGTGGGATGTGCCTCCCTCCAAGCCTCAGACCTGTTGGGCGCCCCCTGCCCATCCTACACCAGCCTCGCACTTGGCAGCTGCGCACTTTGGCGCGGGCGGGGGAGCCGCAGGTGGCTGAGCTCTTGGGTTCTAGGTGCGGGCCGCGCGCCCCCTAGCGGTCTGTGCTTGCAAATGATTCACAGCCCGCTAAGGGGGGGGCTCTGAGTGACGCATGCGGGGCTCTGAATGGCGCATGCGCACACAGCTAACACTTGTGACCTGTCAATCAACTCATCTTTACCCCCTCCCACTCCTCTTCTTCCCCTCCCATTTCTTCTCTCTCTCCTCTCCCTCCCATTTCTCCTCTTCCCTCCTCCCATTTTTCCTCTTCCCGCCTGCCCCTCCCCTTGATATTCCTCATCTTTTTTCCTCCTCCCCCTCCTCTCTCACTGCTCTCCTCTTCTCTCTCCCTCCTCCCTCCACACCTTTCCCTCTTCTCTTATAACTCCTCCCTCCCTCCCCTTTCCTTTCCTTTGCCACTCCTCCCTCTCCCTCCTACTGCCTCCTCCCACTCTTCTGCTCTTCCTTTGCTGGCCATTAGAGGTCATCAAACTGGTTTCTGATCTGACCCCCCTCCCATGCCATAGGGTCTCTCTTCAGGAATGAAATCATCTGTTGACCTCCTTGTCTTTGAAGACCAACCCCCCTCAACGAAGACCAACTCTCCTCAACGAAGACCAACCCCCCTCAACGCCAAGCTGCCACCAAGCTGCTCCTTTACATCTTAAAGTACTTCCACCCCTCCTTGTGGCATTTCAGGTACAATGTGGTGGGTGGATTCCCAACCCTGCCACTGGCCTTGCACCACCCCCAGGCCCATTAGTAATTAAAAGACAATTTAAAATTTTAACTAATTAGTTTTAATTATTATTAATTAGCTTAAATTATAATTAATACTTTCATACTCGAGCTTTTAAGCAGGCCCTCTAACCTTTGGTCAATTACAGAGGACACTAGATGCACGGATTCCTGGATCCCGTCAGGAATACAAAGCAGCCACAAGCAAATCCCCAGAACCAGGACAGCAAAGGATGAAGGGGACCAGAACTGACCAGCCAGCTGTCCCACTCAGCTAAAGACATAAAACCAATGCCCTAGTGAGGGGGCATTGGTCGTTAAAACCTGACTATGCCTATACCTTGATTCTCTGTCTACTTTCCTGTACATCTCTGCCTGTGTTAACCTGTTTGCTAGCTAACTGGAGTGTTTCCCTCCCCAAGGGGGTGTCAGTCTTTCTCGACTGACTCTGTTGCCTTTATGATGTCCAAAATGGAAGGATCTGTTTGAGAACTTCTCAGGAGGGGGACCTGGGCCAAGGGCTTGACAAACATCTCACTGGCAATTCCAAGGCCCTGGGTGGGCTTCTGGAATGAGCATGTTACTAAACCACCAAAGGCATGACCAACCTCTTTTGAGGTCTCCCTGTCCTTTTCTAGGGAATGGGGATCATAGAAGCAACCTCCTAGGGTTGTTGTGAGAATTAAATGAGATCAAGCAGCCTCAGGCAGGGTTGGTCAGGAAATGTTTGTTGAAAGATTGGCAGGTCAGTGGTCCCCACCATTCCCACCTCCTCTCACTTGTCTTATTTATTTTCCAGCAGTATTCCAGACTGCCCTTGTCCCTGGGGCTCTGCTTGCACCATGGCTGTCAGGCCGACCTGAGTAAGAATACAAACAATGCATGTGGCCATTTCCAGAGCACTTTCTCTGTGATACGAACATGTTATTGCTATGTAATATGTGTATGTAAATGAGGCAGCCTCATTTCTATATGAGGATGAATTTGGTACTGATTTTCCTTTTGTAATTTTACAAGGTGAGTGAGAAAGAGAACCTGTAAGACATGAGTGCCCTGTCCCATAGGATGGGACTTATTTACCTTTATAGTAAGGAAACTGACACTGGGGGGATCTGAGTGTTTTGTCATATTGCTGGCAAGAGGGGCCAGGGTTGGATCCTGGGTGTCATTGTGTCTGCCTCTAACCCCCTGCTGCCTCATGGCCCAGAGTTAGACTAAGAGCCCTTTTATTTCAAATCCGACATTTGACAATGAGACATTCTGTTTGAAATCTCAGCTGCCCAGGGTGGTCTTGGGGATCTGGGTGGCCCCAATGCTGGTACCATGTGCTGGCTTCACCTCTTAATAACTGTGTGACCTTAAACAAGTCGCTTAACTTCTCCAAGTTTCAGTTCCTTTCATAGTCTAAATGGGGATTAAAAAAAACACCCCCATTTATCTACCCCACAGGGCGCTTTTGAAGAACAAATGATGTAACTACTATGAAAGTGCTTTGTAAATTGCTGTCTAAATTGCAAGATACTTAAACACCCAAGGTTGCCCCTCATTGTTCACACACATCCATCTCTATTCTCCCTCAGTAATGACAGTTAGCACCCAGTGGGTGCTGTGTGTGTGCGTACTCAATAAATAAATTGCAGAAGAAATAAAAACTAATTAATTCAACAAACATTTTCTGGAGCGCTGACAATATGCCCAGTGCACCAGGCTAGGTATGTGATACAAAGATAATGAAAACAGTCTCTTGGAAGCTAATTGGGGTCCTCATTTGACCAGCACTTTCTTTCGTCCCCTTTTAAGCCAACCAGTTTTGTCCAGACAAGACAAAAACATCTCAGGCCTCTTTAGAGAAGCCCAGCTTGGTGTAGACAATAGCTGCCGGGCATCTGAAAAGGGCTGATTGGATTATGTGGCAAATGGAGGTGCAAGGATGACTTGGAAGGTGACAAATGAAGTGGGCGGAGACCTGCTTTGAGTTAATCCAGGCTATTAGGAGGAGACCTTTTGTCTTCCAGAGACTGGCAGGAGCTTTTACCACTGGTTTTTACATCCTTAATGTTGAAGACGAATAATTTATGGTCAGTGAAAATTCAGGCCCCAGTGAGATTCCTGTTACCAGTGAGTAATGGTAGTGAATGTTTATGTCACCCAGTGCAGTTTGCAGAGCCTTATTTTTGCAATCATCCATTCATTTGATCCTCACAACTCCCTGTCCTGATGCAGGATCAGCCTCCACCTTACAGGGAAGCAGAGGTTGTCCAGTGGCTCTGCGGGTCAGGTGGGCCCCCAGTCCCATTGTACCCCATTGCGTCTTAAGTTTTAGAAGTGTGCCCGACTCAGTCCCGGGCGTCCTCCACCAGGACTTCCTCTGCATTTCTGACTCTGCTATCTCCGCAGCCTGGACCTCCCCAGGTTCCTGCTGCTATCCTTTCTAGCCCCCACAGTCTCTGTCTTTCCTTTCACAGCCCGGCTTCTTGAATCGCCTCTCTACACTTGCTGTCTTCCCTCCTCACCTTCAATTTCCTCTTCAGCCCACTGCTTCCTGACTCGCTCTACTCCGTGGAAGGGCTCTCACTAAGGTAAAGACTCTTCTGTAGCTTAACCCTTGACATGTTTCCGGCTCTCGAACACACAGACATGTTTCCATTCCTTCTCTTTCTTAGGGCTTTGCGGCTCCAGTTCATTTTTGTTTACATTCACCCCCCCCACTTGGTGTCACAGAGACAACCTACATCCCCCAGGAACTCCCATACCCAGGTCTTTCAACCTCTGAAACCTGCCTCTTGCCATCTTGCTATGTTGCTTTAAGTGCTCAGAAGTTGGCTGACCTGGGTCAGAGTCCTGGTTAAAGTACATAATGCTGAGACCTTGGGGTAGGTCGGTCAGCTTTTCTAAGCCAGTTTTATCTTAGTTGCAAAATAGGGTTAATAATCCTTATAGCAAGTCAAGTGAGATCTCCCACAGGTAAGTACCAGACACTATTTGATGGACTTGAAATAAAGTCAATAAAGTATTCATGAGAAAATACAACTGGTGTCACCACTAGATTTTCCCATGGGGTGGACCAAACAGAAAAGAAAGTGGAGAGGGATATAGAATAGAAAGGAGAAAAGAATAACTTAAAGGATTAAAGGCAAAAAACAAATGTAGGGAAGGGGATTTAGAGAATATTAAAATATATCAAAACATCTAGAAAAAGGATTCCTCTTATGTTAGGGTGGGCTAAAAAGAAGTAAACAAGAAGAAGGTTTTAAATTTATTATCCCAACGACAAATTCCAGGAAGCTTTCAAATCAAATTGCCCCATTTTGAGTTTTTAACTTCTTCTATCAAGTTTAACCTCTTTACCTCTTGCATTCTAGTAAACTCTGTCCCTTCCCTGCCGCCCCCTTTGCTGGTGATTAAATCCTATAGATACACGAAGTATTTTGGTGAATGAATGGGCAACAGAAAAGAGCCCTTTCCTCCCCCCAGCTGTGTTTTTCAGTTTTATTTCACGTTCCGCCCTTTTCCCTTAATGAACACAGGGCTAATCTTGGGCCTTGTCGAAGGAAGAGGCTGCAGACGTTAATGAGGGAGCTGCTGGATTCCAATATTCCTCTCATAAGGAGCTGCCTTTGTCTGAGAAGGAAAAACACACTGATTATCATAATGAGGTGAACTGGCCACTGCAGGGCAGGGGCTACACGGGCGCTTAAGCCACACTTCTAATTTTGGTGCCAGAGCTGACAGTCTTTTGCTCCTCATTTAAGTCTCTGCCTCTGTCTCAGCTCAGAGTCCATTGAGGGGGGCTGGAAGTTGAAGTCAGCTTGGGACACAGGGCTGCAGCTAGGGTTGCATTGTAGAAAGTTTCTTTGTTTGACCCGCCATGCAGATGCAACTGGCCCGGGTATTCATTCCCTCTTTCCAAGAGCTGAAGGTCAGGGGTTCCACTAGTGATCAGTTCCCAGCTCTAGTGCACTCATCTGCCTTGTTTCAGGGCCCACTGAGAACATCCTAAACTTAAGATGAAATGGTTGTAGGTAGAGAAGCAGTGGCATGGTTGCAAAGTGAATATCCAAGGAGTGCCCTGCCCAGGTTACAAAGTAGGTAGATCTTGGCACCCCAAAGGCCTCCTGTGAAAGGGTATGGTTTGGGGTTCAGATGTAGCATAGTAATGAGATTGGAGCTCAGGGGGCAGTAATTTGTCAGGAACAATCAGCCAAGGGGGAGATTAAAACAAGCAACAAGACTTGTACTTAGTCTTTCCCTCATGTGTCCCACACCTTGCCTAAATTCTGATCCTTTTTTTTTTTTTTTTTCCTGATTCTTGAACTCTCTGAGCCCAGTAAATCTTTAGAGCAGGTGTGTCCCGAGTCTGCAACTTGGCCTTATTTGTTCCAAGCTCTGGACAGCTCTTACCCCAAGGCAGATCAATCAAGATTAGATCACTCCAATTAAACTTTAGGCTCTAGCCAGACCTTTAGCCAAATGGAAAAAAACAAGGGGAGAAGGGAGGTATTTGGAACAAGAAAATGTTATTAGTTAAAACCTTAAGGGGCCTCCCTCCCTGATGAATCTGTTGGCTAAAGGTTCTCTGGCATCACTGATCAGAATTGGATGTTCTTTCCGAGTTAACAAAACCAACTTTATCCCAGCACCCCAATAAAGAGTGTCAAAGGATGTCCAACTGGCTGGGGCAGAGGCCTGAAGTCACCCCCAACCCCTTGTGTGGAGGTGAGACAATGTGCCAAGGACTGAGATGTTGGGACTATGGCTGGGACAAGGGTGCAGACCTTTGAAACTGGACATCACTAGAGAACCTATCCTTCTCTCTAGGCAGTTACAGGAACATAGGAAAATGGAATAGTTCTGATGTTTCCAAGTGAGAGAAATTAGCCTCAAGACCCTCTTCATCTTAAAATACATGTCAATAATTAATATAGGTCCAAAGGCCCCTATTAATGTCCTAATAGCCCCCTGGACATTTGAGAATGTAGGGTAGGTGTGGATTGACTGTAATCAGCCAGGATCTTCCAGTATCTTCAGGGTTTTGTGCTTGAGGCTCCTAGAACCCAACATGCTTATATGCTGAAACTGCCAACTTGCATTCCACACCTGTGTGGGTGTCTTAAACTTTTCTGAGGCCACTAGCAGAGGGGTCATTGAGTGTAGGAATGAGGGGGATAGCTTGCAGTCCCTGTGCATAGGGCCTTGCCCCTACCTCTGTTTTTCCAGTTCAGGGTCTTGACTGCTTCCTTGGTTTGTCTACTGACCCTCAGAGCCCACTGGTCTCTTAAACATCCATCAAGAAGCCTTTGGAGGTGCAGGAGAGTAGGGTATATACAGCAGAAACCAGATGGGAGAGGACTGTGGCCTGGAAACTTACCCATCACTTGATTCTTCCAGGAGTTACTGTTCTGCACTTGCTGCTTTCTCCCTCTACCTCTTCTGCTCTCTTCCTCTCCATCTCTTTCTCCTTCATTCTCTCCAGTTCCCAGTTAGGCCCTCTTGGGGTGCCCTAGGCCAACCCTGCCCCTCCTCTGAGTGTCCCAGTGCCAGCCTGGCACAAAGTGGGGCTCTGTAAGAGTATGTGGGATGTCAGTTTGGACAGGTAAGTGAACTGCAAGGACTCGACTGCTATTCCCAAGCAGCTAGGTGGGCAGTTGGGAGCTCTAGGTTAAGGGGTGGAGGGAGTGGGTAGCTTCTCACCCAGCCCCTTTTGGATGGGGGCCTTACTGGTTGCGTCCCTGCGTTCACCTGCGCGTCTATTCCGTCATCCAACAGTTGATCCTTACTGAGCATTCCCACAGCTCTGGCTCCAGCCTGGGCACCTGCCACTCTAGCCTGTCCCTTGATGGCCTCTGCTTTCCCAGGAGGGTGGGCTGGGGGGTTGCTTAAGCCAGGGGCAGCCTCATGGTTGTGTAGGTGCCAGAACAGGGGACTCCTGCTCTGTAGAGGGCAGGCTAGAGGGTGTGAAGGGCAGTCCTTCGGGCTCTGCTCCTGGTCAGAGCCAGCCCCTCCTCCCCTAGGTGCTCCCCACCCTATTCCCCTAGCTGCACTGTCCTGGACCCCTTGCCCTGAAGCTATCAGGACTGAGGTGTGTGCAGGGGAATAGCAGTTATATATGTCCATAGGCTTTGGTCACACGGGTCTCCCTCTTGAGGTGGGGTCTGTGACTTGGACCTTTCCTTCCTGTAATTCCTTCCTCCCCCTGGGGCTAAATTCAACTCCTTTGCCTTTTGGTTGCTGGCTGGGGCCAGTGTCCCATGCAAAAGATCATGGGCTGGGGACCTCCAGGGAGCATGTGCAGGCTTTCTCTCTGACTGGCCCTTCTGTTCTGCTGTACCTGGTGGTGCCTCCCCTGGTCCTCTAGTGGCCACATTCATTACCCATCTGGACTCTGCTTGTTGCCTCTCCATATTATGTGGGCTGACCCACCTCTTTCTCTGCCTGGAGCCCTGGGTTCATGACCCCCTGGGGTTGCTTGCCCAGCCCTGTGCCTAGTGGGAGGGTCTTCCTTGCCCAGTTCACACCTATGGTTTTGTGGCCCTTCCCCTGGGTCTGAGCTCCCCTCCCCAGCCCAAAGAGTTAGTCTGCCCAGTGTAGTCTGTTTCCAACAGGTTCCTTGTGTTCATGGGACAAGCCTGACTGGTGTCTCCATCTCCTGCCAATCGTCCTCAAATGCCTCCTCCTGTGGGCCTGCTCTGGGGTCTGAGTAGCTGTGGGCTGTAACCAGATTTACATCCTGCCCCTCTGGCCTGGGAACTCTGGCAGTTGTGCCCTGGTGGGTATTGCCCCTGGCCTGCCTCTATTGTCACTATGTCCCCAAGAATCCTGAGCTTTGTCCTGGCCAGGTGTTTTGCTGACTCCTCTGTTCAGTTTGGGGGCATCACTTAGGCTTCTCTTCTTGTACTTTCTCTTGTTATTGCACATACCACATGAGCCATTCATTCCAACACAAAGCAAACTGCAGGTGAGACCATGCGCTGTACCCTTTTGTGGCATTTATGACTTCTGTGGTGCTTGCCTTGTGGTGATTCTAATTCTCTCATCTTCCCAAGGCTGGCTTCATCCTCGGCATGTAAGCCATGATTTGGCTGGATCAACTCAAGACCTGCGGATAGAAGCGGCAGAAGAGCTCTCCTCTGGAGGCCCTGCACCCCAGACCTGCCCATCTTCCTGCTTGCCTCTAGCTGCTTCCTGGTTTGGGGTGAGTTTCTTGCTTTCTTGGGACACCATGATTTCATGAGGACACACACACATACACATGCAAAAGAGTGTAAACATTTTACATGCGAGGGAGGTAGTCTACCAAGGTGACTTCTCTTCTACATCAACTCTGGGGATCTGGGGGCCTGGAAGCTGCCTGGAGTGGAGACATTTGCCATACTGAGCCAGCACGAATGGGGGGCCACCTGGCTGATCTCATGCTGTGGGCCCACAATGGTAAGTTGGGAGTCCCCTGGAATGGCTTAGGTTAGGCACAGACTGGGTCCTCATTAAAGCTTTACTAAGCACTTTAATAACGAAAGGGATCTAAGGTGCATTTGCTCTGCTGATCCTATCCTAGCCCATTCAGAGATGAGGAAAGAGGAATGCTTGTCTTCTCTGCAGCTAGGAAAACACTTCTCCCTGCCAGTCATGACAGTGTCACTCCCTGTGAGACTAGTGGTTTCTCACACATGCAGCTTTGATAATGTCCTTTAATCACATAGTGGTTTTTGAGCAAGTTCTTCTCTTGGCCTCTTTTCCTCACCCCTGAAATTGAAATGAGATGGGAATGTTTTTGTTTGTTTGAATAAAATCAGTAATGGTCAACAAGAAAGTAGAGGATCAGAGCCACATGATACACTCGAGGTTTATTTGTGGTTTACTTGTTCAAGATGCATTAATAGAGCCTCCAGGGCTTAGGGCAGCGGCTGTTCAAGGGGAGTAGGGGGCCTAAGACCAGGCTCTTTATTAAGGATTAGAGCAGCAGTTCTTGACCTGTGGGTCATGACCCACAGGAACTGTATTAAAGAGTCGTGGCATTAGGAAGGTTGAGAACCACTGGATTAGAGGGTCCAGTTGGGTACCCTGCGAGGTT
>NW_003852415.1:26715466-26741794 GCF_000181295.1 Otolemur garnettii
CTGAGCCAAACTTCTGAGTTCTAATGATCTTCCTTGTTTGGCGGGCCCGGGCAGGATTCAAACCCACCACTTTAGGTGTATGTGGCTGGCGCCTTAGCCACTTGAGCCACAGGCACCGAGCTGCCCTGGGAGGTTCTCACTAGCAGAATGGCTAGCACATCAGGCCAGGTGGTGTGGAAGGCAGGGGTCCTCCCTTTCTACTTGGCCCCAGGGTTTTGTGCTGAACAGCCACACTGAGGTGAAGCCTGGGAGGGCAAGAAGAGAGGGGGCTCAGCTGTGCGTACCTTTCTTTCTGGGGATTTAGGGGCTGAGCCATGGCTCAGGACAGGCACAAAGAAGTGTTTTCAGAGCCAGCAGCCCAGTGAGGCCAGGCACTGGCATCCCTATATCTGGTGCTTTGGCGATAGCCACTGGGGTAAATGAGTTAAAGTGTCCAGGATCCAGATGGAAGGTGAGAAAGGCATGGGCCATGGGGGGAAGCTGATTCAGTTCCCCCAGTCATTTAGGAAGCTTTGAGGAGTACCCAGCTCTATCTTTGGTCCCGATGCCAACACTGCCTTCTTTGACACCCACACATGGGGTCACTGGGAAGGGAAATTGGTGAACAGAGCTCCACACCAGGGTTGGACCCTGTCTTCCCCTCAGAGTCTCTGGTTTCCAACACAGCCTCCACAATGCTCCTTAATCAAACAGAGGATATGCAGACAGCTCTTCTATATCCCTGCCCTTCTCCCCTAAAATTGAAATGGGATGTGGATATTATTTTTAAACAAAATCTGTTAGTATAGGCAGAGGGGCAGAGGTATCCAAACCTGGGGGGCTGTTGCCTTTATCTGCTTGTTTTCTCTCTCTGGAGAGCCCTATAGCCTGCAGAGAGGTGGGGAGTGTGTGCCCAGGGCTAGATCCAGGGAGGGGCCCAGGAAGGCTCTGCGCTGTGACATTTACTCCCTGCTTGCGTTTGTTGAGCCACCTGCAAACACAGTGATGTGGAGAAGAGGCCTGGAAGGAAAGCTTTACACAGGGCAGGATGCTGGACTCCTTGGAGGATTGTATCTTGGAGCTTATGGGAAAGCATTTGTGTAGCTGGTCTGGATCAGATACCATGGCTTTCTAGACTCCTTCCTTGGGGACATCTCAGGGCTCTTGAAAGGTGAGCTGAGCCTAGGGGCAATGTCAAAGTGAAGGCCAGGTCCAACAGGTGGAGTCCAGGTAACTACGTGACCAGCCATCCTGGACGATACCAAGCCTTGCCCGTCCCCCACTTGCCAAGGAGTCTCGGTACTGAGCTGTATTTCAAGTGCTTTATGAGTGTTAGGTCTCAGGCAGACATATACTTGGGGTTTTGTGTGTTATTAGGTAGAACATAGATAAAAACATAATAAGATTTTCATTAAAGAAGTTGAAACATAATAGAATATATCAGCTTTACATACAGTCATCTCAGAAATTGTGGAAAGGCCATTATTAAGTGTTAAAAGAAATGATCATTTTTCAGGAAAATTCTTTTTGATGGATTGGCCAATTCCTGAGCAATAAGAGGTGAAAATGAGGCCTTGACTGGCCAGGCAGTGGGGCACAGAGAACCCTATCACCCTGGTGGTAGGGAAGGGATCTTTGGCCATTTGTCATTGTGCTAAGCAGGTCCCTGGGGCTGCCTCCATCTAGACATTTTCCAGTGGGCACAGATGTCAAGGAAGAGTGAGTGGGCTTGTCTGTAAACCTCTCCTTTCTCATATGGGTGGGTGAGAGAGGGAGCTGAAGTGTAGGTCAGGCTCTGCTCATGGAAGGCAACAAAGTGGCCCCTCGCTCACCCCTACATTTTCCCACCTGTAAGTTGCTTGTTGCAGCTCTGAGGGCCCCTGACCTCCTGCCTCCTGAGTTGTGATTCAAACCCCAAATGTATTGCCAAGTACTTTTCTCCAAATAATGTCAAAACCTGGCAAGACTTAAGGGCAACAGGATGCATGTGTTTCTTATTCATTCATTTACATGAAGTAACTTAAATGTGTTTTTTATGAGCAATCTGACTTCCAGAAAAAATGAAAAAAAAAATCTACCCGTCTTTAATGAGCTTGCTAATGAATTTTTCCTTGAAAAGAGGAAGGGAGCCTTACACAGAAGGGGATGTGGAGGGGACAAATTAAGGTCCCAAAAGGGTTAAAGGGCAGTGGACAATGTAGAAACCAGCATTGTCAGCTGAGCTGGAAAAACCATGGGTGGCTGGGAGCATTATCTTTTTAGGAGACTGGAATTTAACAAATTGTGAATTAAGTCCCAAGGTCCCCCTCCCCTCTGCCACTCAGAGCCCTGTCCTGTCTCCCAAAGGAGGAATAAGGATGTTTAGCCTGGTCTCCCGTTCTGTATTTAAACAAATGAAAAATTCTGGAAGAGTTGGCTTTTCCAAATGAGGCCATCTCAAATTCTCAGTTTGAAAAGGAGAGGGACAAGTCTCGGGTAGGAAAGGGTCTCCCAGTCCAAATGGAGCAGTCCCTATCCTTGGCTGCTTGTGGGGGCTCTGTAGGGAAGACTGAGGGAAGGGGTGCTGCAGGCCTACCTCCTTGGTGTGGAATCGGTCCGTGCTTCAGAGCCAGGCAAAGTGGGAATGGAGTAAGATCTTGGCTACCTGAGAAGAGCAAGATCTGCCCCTGATGATGCCCTCTCCTGGGCATACTTTTGGGCACTGCCACAGGACAGAACAGCGCCAGGAGAGGAGTCATGAGCTGGGATGGGGAGACCACTTGTCAATCTGAGAGAGTCTGAGGGGCCCATCTTTGAGGTGCCCATAGATCCCAGAAATCCCAGTTCCCTTTAGATTTGAGTCAGATCCTGAGGTCAGGGTTCTAATCTTCATTCTGGACAACTGGGGTCACTCTAGCTAGGGTTCTCAGAACTGACTGTTGTGAGGTCTCCAGACATATCTCTGTCTTCTCAGCTCCCCTTCACCCTCAAGTCCCTGGTGGTTGTGGGGGACCATGTGCAGAGCAGGGCTATGTAACAAAGGCTGGAGTGGGTCTCCCAACGTGCAGGGATGTGTGTGAGAGAGGCATTAATTAGCAGAGAGGACAACGGTGGGAGGGTGTAGTCATGACTTTCCTAATTGCTCTCCAATTTCTTTGGGCTTAAAAAAAAATGCAGATGGAGAATTCTTAACTCCTCTACCCTGGGAGAAAGGAAGGCTCCGGACCACCTTTTGCTTGCCTTCTCTTTGCTCAGTGAATAGGGTCTTTGGCAGGGGCTTAAGGAGGAGACTCTTAGCCTGGGAGCTCCCAGGGCTGTTTCAGATGGAAACAAAGGCGCAGGAAGAAAGGAATGTGGGGAGCCCCCCATGGGGAACAGCCACCTGGGGATAATTGGGAGGGCTGAGTGCAGATGAGTTTTCCCAGGTTCTGTGAATACACTCTTTCAATGGAAGGTGGCTTTTCTTCAGATGAAAAGAAGAAAACCCCAATTACCTTCCCTTGAAATGGACTGTGTGTGTGTTCCCTCCAGGGGCTGCCATGGGGCCCCTTGCCCTTGTGTGTATGTGTGTGAAGGGGGGCTCCAAAGCACCGAGGGATGTAGAGGCTGCACAATGACGCGCTTACCCTGCCGCCCCATCTGTGAGTCCTTGGAGGTGCTCATGCTCCTAGGTCTTGATTTTGGAAAGTTTCTTAGGAAAGAAGAATGGGAGTGACTGTGCCTATAAACAAAAATTTGATCAACCTGGGCCTCATGCCTGAAATACAGGCCCAGAGACAGAATGGGGCCGAGGAGACAGAACTCCAGGATGGAAAGTTGGGGAAAGAGGATAGCTGAGGGGGCCAAAGAATGACTACACTGCCTGTGCTGGCCATGTGGGACCATGGCGGGTCAGTCTCTTTCATTCCTCCAGTCCTCCCTCTGGACCATTCAGTGGGCAGATAGTCATCCCTACCAGGTTGAGAAATTAGGCTTAGGGGTCTCAGAAATCCATGGGGTTTATATTTATGGCTAGGGAGGATGAGGGGAAGGAGTCAGCATGGTCCGCAGGGTGGTGGGTGGCCTTGAAGGAGGGGTCCTGTGTGCTGAAGAAATCCAGAGATTGGAGGGAAGCCTGCATCACCACTGCCCCATACTTTCCGAGGGTCAAGTTCTCTGGACAACCAGGGTGAAATCCCTGCCATGAGAGGAAGGAGTCCTAGGTCTCAGTCTTGGCTGGTGTATTACTGTTACTGATGGCTCTGGCCCTCAGTTTCCCCATTTGTAAAATGAGTCAGGAGGTTGTCAGTTCTACACATTCTGTCAGTCAGAAGAAGATGTTAGTGCTAGAAAGGCCAGCCCCTGCTGCAACCTCTGTTCATATCTGAGTCATGGCACCAAAAAAAAAAAAAAAAGGCCAGCTCCTTTTTTACCCAGTGTTCAGGCTGGGTCTCCACCAGCTACCTGGCTGGACATAGCCTTTGCTACTTGGGACTCATCAGATGGTCAGAGGTGAGGGTTCTAAATGAGTGCTCTGGACACAGGTTCTGGCAGCAACCCTGGAGTGGCCTTCCAGAGACATGGCTATGGCCCCTACTCAGCCCTGACTATGGATGTGACCTTGTCCCTTGGCCAGCTCCCTGAGCCTTATTTTTTTCCCCATCTACAAAATGGCTAGCTGAGTGCCTCTGGAGATTGGCCAATCTCTAGATTTCTTCAGGCTTTCTCTGGCCATCTGTAGTTTGTTTGCTTGTTTCTGTGTCTTTAGAGTTGTCAGGATCTTGGGGACCATTGGTCCACTGTCCCCTCTGCTTTAGAGAGGAGAAAACCAGAGACCCCAGAGGCCCAGAGCCTTACTATACCACATGGCAAGTTGGTGCAGGCCCTGGACATGAAGTACCATGCTGTTTGTTAGCTCCTGCTTTCGCAGCATGGTTAGTAGGGTCACTGTCATTGGCCATTAGTGTGGGTCAGAGCTCTGGCTTGAAGGAAGCTCCATGGGCCACCCCACATGCCAGGATGCAGGCACTGTATTTATGGAGCATTATCCAAAACAGGTGGGCCATTGGGCAGGTCTGGAAAACCTTTTGGGCTATAGAGATACTCAGTGTAATGACAAATGACCTGTGGCTTTCATCCCAGGAGGGTGTGTCCCAGCTCCCCTGTAACTCACCATGTACCTTTTGGTCACAAGACCCACAGCCACACCTCTGTTGGCACTCTGGCCCACTCAGCTAAGAACTTCCTGAAAAAGCCACCAGGATGGCAACTTCTGGAAAAGTGATCAGTCACCTGCCTGCGCTGCATGTCTGTCTCAGACCCAGTTTTGAAAACATCTTGTGCGATCTCTTTGTGCTTCAGGGTGTCATAATAAATAGCTCACAAAAAGCCTTGGTCAGGCCTGCACCCGGTTATTACCATGGTGGGCTGGAGCTTTTGTTTTGTGACCTTGGTTGCTACAATACCTGCGAGCTGAAATGAGGAATCGAAAGATTGCCAGCTTCAATTAGCCCGGCAGACGGCCCTTCCCAAGGCTGCCTCAGCCACTCTATCCATTAATGGTGAACATGCGCCAAATAGGCCTTAATTCTCTCTAATTGCCCACTCCTGAAGCGAAAGAGGTGAAATTCCAGGAAGAGGCATATGTAAACATCCTCTGTAACCCAACCAAGTAAAATTAGACGGCTGATGGGGGGCCTGCGCGCGAGAGGGAACATGATTTCAAAAGATGTCCCAATTACCTCTCCCATTTTCATAAATGGGCCCATAATGTCCTGGGCCCCGGCCTCACAAAGGTACAGGAAATTAGCTCTGCACAGAGCTCGCATTTGTCAGGGGAAGTTGTAAGAGGGTGGTATTTACTCAACAGGTAGGAAGTATGAGATCTGAGGCAAGATTGATGATTTGTATAACTACAGGCTTATTTCTTGAAGTCAACATTTTAATAAAAATAATCCTTTTATGTCTTTCGCTATTTGAAACACCCACAAATTATTTGTATCAAAGACATGCCAGATCAATTAGGTCCTGTTTGCCTCCAGAAAAGAGTAACTTTTGAAATCTCAAGATGCAGGACTAGAGTTTTCTAATCCTGTTAAGCCATGGAGGATGTTGTGGTGTGTCACCAACACTTACTACGTGGGTCATGAGCTCAGTGCACACACTTATGAGGTCTTTGATCAAATGCTTGTGGCAATTGTTCCTCTGGACTCTATAAGGAGGCCTTGTGTTTTCCTTTGGTTCCAGACAGTGACTCATCTCTGCAGCTTTTCTGACATTTGTGAAGATTCCAGCCCAGCTCTGCGTTATTAATACATCACAGCAAACCCAGAGCTGGTATACGCAGCTTTTTAAATCAACGTGTGACTCTGCCAGGACTGCATCTTAGCAGAGCAGCCTGGGGTCTGCATGGAGTGTTAATTAAGGATAGTCAGGGACTCTGAGGGTTCATGGGGTCCCTGGAGCAGAAGCAGAAAAAAAAAACCCAGATGCTTTGTGCTGCTTCTGATTTCCCCACTCCTATTAAAAACACAAAGAAGAACAAAACAAAAGCAACAAACCAAAGTACTCAGAGCTTATTCTTGTGGGAAATGGCAGTGCCTTTGGTCTTGCTGTGTGTTCCTAGTTTGGAGTGTCCACCTTAGGACTGTGGCATTGATGAGTCACCTCTGTAGCCATGCTCAGGCTCTGGGGTGGGACAGAAATGGCCAGCACACAGTGGGTGGCCCTGGGGATGTTGGATAACCAAAGTTATGTCCCTCAGTCACCCTCTGATTACTGCTTTATTTATATTTATTTTTGAGGCTTCTCATGTCTTAGTTATCAAATCAACCAGTTATGGCAAAACAGTATTTGGGAAGCACAAGCCCAGGGGAAGGAGTTCTTAAGTGGATTTGAAAGCAAGTGGTGCGCCCTGTGCCCTGGCCAGGTCTTGGATGCTCCAGCTAGAGACTGTAGAAGCAGAGGCAGCAGGGGGTGTCCTAGATGGCAGGGAGTGTTGGAACAAGCTTCCTCCTTGGGGTCACTGAAGGACTGGATGGCAGGTAGCCTGTACCAAGTGTTCCTGGGGACAGGTGGTTTGTTCTTCTGCCATTTCCTATCTGTCTCAGTGACCTACAACCCATATTCCTCTTGTTGCCTTCGTCTCCCAGGGGGTTTAGGGGCATGCCAAGGGTCTCCCCTGGCCTCCTGACTCCACTTGTGCCCCATCAGAAACAGTTGCTAGAGAGGGAGTCTCAGATGAACTCTGGGCCACCCTTCTTTCTGTCCCTGGGCCTTGAGTGCCCTTCACCTGGCTTGCAGTGCTGGTGGGTCATTGGCCAGGCCACCTTTCTTATGCACCTACTTACCTTTACTAGACTCTCTTAACATTTTAAAAATCAACTTGTTGAGGCTTGGTGCCTATAGTACAGTGGTTATGGTACCGGCCACATACACTGAAGGTGGTGGGTTCGAACTCAGCCCAGACCAGCTAAACAACTGCAACAAAAAAATAGCCAGGCGTTGTGTCAGGCGCCTGTAGTTCCAGCTACTTGGGAGGCTGAGGCAGGAGAATCCCTTGAGCTCAAGAGGTGGAGGTTGCTGTGAGCTGTGATACCATGGCACTCTACCGAGTGGGAGACATAATGAGACTCTGTCTCAAAAAAAAAAATTAAGCATTAATGTACACAGCTATGATTTAATAAAAAAATACAAAATAATAAATATGTATGATAAATTAAAAAAAATTTTTTTTAGTGAATGTTTTTCTGATTTATTTTTAGTGTACAGAAAGATTGAGAGGAAAGTATGGAGAATTCTTATTAATTCCCTGCTGCCCCCCTTACTGTCTCATTAATATCTTGGCTTTAAAAATTTTTTTTTTAATATCTTAGCTTTGAGTGGAGTATTTGTGACAATTGATGGGCTGATGTTGAGATATTATTATTATTAACTAAAGCCTGTAATTCATATCATTAGGGCTCACTCCTTGTGATGTATGTCCTGTGGGTCTTGACAAATGTATGACATATATCCACTGTTGCTAAACTCATTTTTTCTGAATTTGAAATTTAAGGCAAATGCTTGATGCCAAAGACTTGCTGTTCCAGATGTGCTGTTTCCCAGTGCCTATTAAAATGTGTTTGTGATCACTAGAGCGAAGATGTCTAGGCACCACTGAAATCCTCTTGTGTCCCATAAAGTGTGTGCCATGGTTTTAGGGAACACTGCATGTTGGAAGCCTCATGGGTCTCAGCATGGCCCACAGCCTGCCTCTGAGCTGTACTCCACTTCTGTGGTCTCCCACGGGGACAGCAGTTCCACTGACCCCCAGCCTACCTTGCAGAACTGTTTGCTTCCCCCAGAACATAGGCTCATGCCTTGTGTTCAAGGTGGAGCCCCTTCCAGGGCCTGGCCACTTAGTACTCATGTGTGCAGTAGCCTTAATTTAAACTTTGGGTTATACAAAGCAGCACTTAGTCCTACAGCTGGCCCTGAGCCAAGGGCTCTGGGTCAGGAGCCATGTTCCAGTCTCTACACCTGCCTCCATCTGCTCTGCAGGTAGCTGGTGGGTGAGTGGGTTGAGAAGGGAAATGCTTGGTTTTACCAATTCCACACTTGCTGGAGGTTGGGGAGTCCCTGCAGGCCATTCTTGCCCCTCAGAGCTATTGCTTTCTCACTGAACTGGGTGAGGTTTCCATTCCATGACATGCTACTTTCTCCTTCCAGCTGAAGCCATCACCTGGAATCCTACATGGAAAGGGACCTTGGACATGGGACCCCAGCACTCTTCAGCTCTAAATCGTAAGTTGTCGGAGTGTAAAGGGCACATCTGTGGCATTACTGCTGAGGGTGGGGGGCTGCCACCCCCAGCACACTACCAGGTGAGCCTCATAGCATGGACTGGTGGGCACTGCCCCATGGTCTGCACACAGGGAGGTGAGTGCCAGTGAGCCAAGTTGAGTGCAGACCTGGAGGCTCATGTTCTAAGACAGGAGGCCCCAGCCTCCTTGTGTTGTCTCTGTGGTAAAGGAATTCTATAGGCGGCTTCTAGGGTCGGACCCCAAAAGAATTTCTTCTTTTTTGCTCCTCTAAATGAATGGCCCTTTCATTATTGAGTTTCCCTTTGGCTCTTGTGCCGCAGGGCAGACTAGGATGGAAGTGCCCTGTGAGCTGGAGAGCACAGGCCGAAGGACCAACCTCTCAAATGGGCTTCAAACTCCAGTGACCTTCACTTACCCCCTTGAAATGTCTGGAAAACATAACGGGCAGATTTTCTGCCTTCAAAGTTTCCGGCTAAATCTCTTCAAGTTCTTTATTGTTTGGGACTGGGACACTCAGTGATGCTAATGGGTTATTTCTTTTGTATTTGCCTTGAAAGGCCAAAATATTTTTATACTGCAATAGACAAAGCCACCTATTTAAAAATGAACTCCATGTCCGTCGTTTCCCATTGAGAGACTATGTACCATGTATGTTTTTATGTATTCTGGGGTCTTGAAACAGGTTTCTCATGGGGATGGCCATTCACCAGGGTCCAGAGGGGCAGAGCTTGAAGTGTCTGCCCTGCCAAGGGGTCTTGGGGAATGTGGGCCCTAATCTTAGACCTGCCCGCAGTATGTCTAAAATGTGAGCTGGGGAAGATCTGATAGTAAAATAACACTTCCTGTGTCTCCGTTTTGCATCTGCCATTTGTATGTGTTTTTGGACTGTGGGGTGTCTATATCTTGTTGGTTAACTAAATGGGAGGAAGCAGGAAGGTCTAAGATATTGTAAAGTTCTGTTTTGTTTTTGTTGTTGTTGGGAGGTCATCTTACTGGTATATATTATATAATAAATGATTGGATGAATGGATGAATGAAGCATGAAAGAATGAATAAATAAGTAAATAGGTAAATAAGTAGGCAAAGAAGGATGAAAGTATACACTGAATATGACTACAGTCCACTCACTTTGATGCTCAGGCGATCAATATATAAATCCATATCCATAAATTATTGAATCATTAAGTACATAGGTCCACACACAAAGCAATATCAAATCATCATGGACCAGGGAATATGTGTAATTCAGATATATGGCTTTGACATTTGTCAATAAAAGAATAGAACCCAAGTACAAGGAAGTCTAAATGAATGGGAGCTGGAAAAACACATAATTATGCACAGATTTTAAAGTCCATCAAAATGAGAAGATCGAATGATCAAAAGGGAGAAAGAAAAGGTAAGAAAGCAAAACAACAAATAACAGGAAGAATGATAATTAAAAAATTAGAGGATGAGTAACTATCTAAGGAGAACTATGTTAGGTAGTTATAAGCCAAACATTAGGATAAATACAAATAGTGTATACTCTTGGCATAGAAAAATAAATGCACAACGGAAAAAAAGTTCAAAGAACAGAGAATAAAGAAAGAGAACCCAGGGGACCAAAGATGAATACATATACTAACCGAAAGTTGTCACCTGGAATCTCCACATAAGTAAATAAATGCCAAAATAAAAGAACCCCCCCCCAAAAGTTGCAGATATATGATTGAATAAATGAGTGAACAGTGGAAATGCAGAACTTAGTGCCAGGGGACAGGGTGGCTTGAGGGGTTTTGAGTCAGCTAGTCCTGGGAACTGAGAGGTCTGTTAGAGGAAAGGATATGAGAAAGAGAATAAAATGAAATCTCAGTAAAAATAAAAAAATAAAGACGAAAGATAACAAATGTTAAGTACAGAAATACATTAATGAGTGATATATAAACAAAGATATAAAAGAAGGTAAATGCTAAAGGTAATGATTAAAGATCATTATGAATCAAGGTTATGGTTAATCCACTTCGAAAACACCTTAGTTTTATCAATATAATAATAAGTGGATGAGTACCTAGAAAAACAAAGAAGGGGTGAAGTAAAGGGAGGAGCTCCTGAGGAAGGTTTTAGGGGTGTGATGAGACCCCAAGAAACCCCAGATGGATGGGAATGAGACAAGTCAAGGGAGAAAGACAGGAGCTATGGAAAGCTGGAACAAAAGAGAAAAGAATGGTAAAAATGTAGTAGCAAATGTCTGGATAAATGGGTGAGACTGTGAAAGAGGGTTAGGCTAGGACTCATGTAAGGAGGGTGTTGAAGTCTGAGCATCCAATTCTATGAGTAGAGGAGTAAATACCAAATAAAAAGAAAGCAAGAAGGATGGTGTGAATTAATTAAGGAAGGAATTAATGAGTAAGATATTCACAGGTGGCTTTATGATTTGTCAATCCATAACAAAGTCCTGAGTCATAACTGAGCTCCCAAGACTGAAGAATGCAAGACAGAAAGAGAGGGTAAAAGAGAAACAATGCAAGTGTAAAAAATATTAAAAACTAGCTGAAAAAGAATGGTAATGTATTCACAAATAAATAGATAAATACAGATATAAGAGAGAGCCACAGTAGGAATAAGAATGAAAGGGGTTAATTAAGGGGTACTTAATTGACATCTGTGCTTCTGAGATGGACAACCAACCACCCAACAAGGAAACTGTTAAAAGCATGAATATGTCAGGGAGGACTTCAGTGGGGCCAAGGAGGGGAGGGCCCATTAACTACAGATTATGATGTATCCAATTAGGCGCACCTGCCATCTAGAAGTCTAAAAATAAGTATTTAAATAGAAAGAAAGACTGAATGGATGCATGAATGCATGAATGAGAAAAAAGATTTGCATTGACTGATGAGGAGGGTGTCGTAGAGAGGGGTTAGGGTCATTGATCTTGGGTGCTGATCTCCTAAAGAATGAAAGAAAGAAAGGGTGAGTGAGTGATAAAG
The DNA here is from genome assembly GCF_000181295.1 of Otolemur garnettii. NCBI lineage: Eukaryota > Metazoa > Chordata > Mammalia > Primates > Galagidae > Otolemur > Otolemur garnettii. The sequence goes on from NW_003852415.1 coordinate 26,727,180, forward strand.
AGAAACAATAAGATGGGAAAAAAATGAAAATTGGGAAAAAAAGAAGTGAAAAAAATAATAAATAATTAGGTCTAACAATTAAGTCTACAAAAGAGGGCTGGTTTAGCACAAATTCACATTAATTCAAATCTGTGGCCCTGAAGTTTAGGAATAATAATTAAAAAAATAGCACAAGTAAAAGACTGAATAAAAGAATAATACATTCATTCTCTAAGAATGCAAGAAAAGTAGTTGGAAAAATTAACGAGGGAAGAAAAAATGTAGGAAAATAAATTAAAATAGACATGAAAAAGAAATAGCACTTCCTTCATTAATACCTAAATATAATGAATAAATAGTACTCATATGATAAATAGGAAAATTTGAGGCTCATCAACAAAAGCACAAACCCCTAAAAAGAAAGAATAGAGGGTGACTAATGAAAGAATGAGAAATGATGATTTTTAGTTCACTCATTTCTGCACTTAAGGTCTACAAAAATAAAAGAATGCAAAAAAAAAGAAATCAAGAAAGAAGAGAATATAGAAAATTATGACAAGATGTATATAAGCAATAAGAACATTGAATGAATACATAAATACATAAATGTGTGAGAGAGAGGGCCATGTGAGCCAAAAAAAAAAAAAAATTAGAGAAGGCAGCAAGAATTATGACTAATTCAAAACTGGGCTCCTGAGATAGTTAAATAAATCCTGAACCAAATCACCAGTCTGAAGAATTAACGAACAAAAGAGAGCCCCACATGTGCTGGTGTTGAGAAGGCTCCGGGAACCACAGATTATGGTTAATCCAATTCTGTGCACCTGAGGTCCATAAATAAAAGAATAAATATTGAAATAAAAGAATGACAGAAAGAATGAATGGACACACGAACGACTGAATTAGAAATGGAAATGCCTGGAACAGCCGGCAAGGATTTGCCCATGGGATTTTCACTCATCTCACTCTGGGCACCTGAGGTCCATGAGAATGAAAAGATGCAAGAAGGGAAGTGTCAGAGAGTCAAAGAAAGAGATAAGGAAAGGCAAAATGAAACTAAATGAAAGAGAAAGGGGAAAAAAACAATAAGAAAAGGAACCAATCCATGGGTGTGTCTCTAAGAGTAGGCTCTATTAGGGCTAGTAACGATGTCATTAATCCTGAAGATTGGTGAGATAATCCTGACCCAGGTTCTTAGGGGGAGGCAAAATGAGAAAATGAAAAAAGAAATGGAAAAGGGAAAAGAAAAGATAATAAAAAACCTAAGTGATAAATGGTTAGTTAAGAGAATTTGTCTGAACAAGGATTATAATTAGTTTACGTATATACTCCTTAAATAGATAAATACATTACATCTTTCAAAGAATAAATGAAAAATAGAGGAATATATCCTGCCCCCCCATACAAGGCTGCATCTTCCACCATTGTAATAAAATATATGCAATTAAGGTTCATAAATAAAAGAATAAATACTTAAATGTAAAAGGTGACTAAATGCAGGGAAGATTGCACATGCAAATAAATACATGGGCCAATATTTGTTTTGCACGTGGAGTTCTGACTAATACAATTATGTTCACAGGAGACTAATAAAAAAATACACAAAATAAGAAAGGAAGAAAGGACAATTAGTGAGCGAGGGAGTGAGAAAGCGAATGAATGAATGGATGATAAGTGGTACTTCATGGAACAGGGAATTTGAGCCCCCTGATTCATCGGATTCTATGCACTTGAGTTTATGAGAATGAGAGAATGTAAGGAAGAATGAGAAAAAAAGAAAGATGAAATTTGGGAAGAAATAAAAAAGAAAGGAATAAGGAATAAAAATAATGCATGCGTAAATAGGATTTGTGAACAGAGGCCTTCATGAACCAAGGGTTATGATTAATTTAAAGCTATGCTACTGAAGTCCATAAATAGAGGAATTGGATCTGAATGAATGAATGAATGGAAGAAGGGATGGTAGGAAGGCAGAAAGCAAAGAAGGGAGGGAGGAAGGAAACCTCTCTCCAGTTTTGTGTGACCTATTACTTTTGTGTTTTAGCCAGTGGGATGAAATGGTTTCCAGGGAGGGATGGCTGTTCACACATTGTGTGCTTGCTTGCTACACACATTTTCTCTGGCAGGGAGGAGATGGATCAGAAAGATCTTGGCCTTGGAGTGCCATTTCCTTACCTTGGCTGCGTGGACCATTTCACTTTGTCTCTTTCATCTTCAGTTTCCCCATTTTAAACTTGGAATGGGTTGATCTTGGGGGAGGGTGGCTAAATGCTCACCCTTGTTGGCAGTGTCTTATCTCTAGCCCTGGGTTGGCAAAGAGGCTCAGGTTCAGGCTCTGGGCTCTGCAGAAGGTTACATGAACAAGTCAAGCTGGAGGTAGCTTGGCCCCTCCCTGGGCTTGGGTCACCTGTGAACTCCTTGTGAGGGAGGCTGCGCCCGCCAGGGGGCAGCAGAGGGTCAGAGAGTAGGAGGCTGGGGGAGCATGGGACCCGCCACTGCTTGTCATCCTGGGTGTGGCTCCTAGTTGGTGCAGAGGAAAGGTGAGAAGGTAGCCAGGAGTGCCTGAAGAACATGACCCAGGAGCCCAGGGACCCAGGAGCCCTGGGCAAACCACCAGTGACCTTGTTCTTGTAACTCTCTGTAGTTAATGCCCAAGCCGTTCCCCAGCCTGGTCTTCTATGGGGCAGGACCTGCCCTTTTCAAAGCAGGGATCTGAGAGTGGGTGCAGCTCAGCCCCAAGCTGCAGAAGTGGTCCCGGGACCCTGGTCTCCTTGACACGCCATCCCCAGAGCCCTGTTCAAGGCCTCTCTGTCTTCTCGATTGTTGTACGGTGTTTTCGGTGTATTCTGTATCGCGCCGGTGATGTGTGTCGGCATTGTCTTCTTTCCTTCCAACTGGCTCTCTGGACAGTAGGGGGAGACCTGGAGAGTTGTGTTCACATTCCTCCCTAGGCCCTGCCTGGACCTACTGAGGCCTCTATTGCTGTAGTAGAAAAAACTGTGCAGTTATGTGTTGTGTGCCTACATTGTCTGTAAAGACAAGGACCAAAGCCTCCCTTGACTTCTCACTTCCCATTTGGTACTTAAAAAAAAAACAAAACTGAAATCTTAACAAGTACCCATAACAGGAGGAGCACATATTGGCTGGACCAGGGTGCTTGGCGGGAAGCACGGTGCGGGGGAACTGGGAGGGGGGAGGGATGGGGCTTGGGTGGGAGCAGGGGTTGTGGGCACAGGTGCGGGTGGGTTGCTGCTCTAGCCCAGAGGCTGAAGGTCTGAGCTGAAGGCGTCAAAGCCCAGGCACCGGAATCAAAGCTGAAGGATGCACGGGAGGGAGAGAATGAGGAAGACAAGGGTGACTCCCACGCAGGCCCTGAGTGTGGCAACGGCCTTTAGAAGGTGGACGGCCTTTAGAAGGTGGACGACGCAGAATTTGCATGTCAGGAGCCACCTTCTGGGCCTCTAGCACCACATGTCTGGGCCACGTGAGCATGGCCACGTGGGCCTGATGTGGTGCGGGCGGCGCAGAGGTCTGGTCTCTTCCAGAATCTAAAGGGCTCCCAGCTTTGCCTTGTCCGGCCTGAGATCTGGGGGTGCACTTCTTATCCCTGGGGACACCTGCTAACACAGGGGCTCTGAAGACTCTTCCTGACAAGCCTGAATGTCCTGTTGGATGAAGTTTGGCAGGAGGGGCTCAGGGCAGAATGAGACCAGGAGGGTGTTTTGGAAGAACCCTTGTAAAGAGTCAGTTGAGGTGTAGATAGTGAGAAAGAGAGGGGCCAAAATCATGCACAGAAAGGAGACAGGAAGGAAAAGGTTGAAACACAGCAAATCTCTAGGACAGCCTTCTACCATCGGAGGGACTCTCCCAAGGGGTCACACTGGGTTGAACTGAACCAGTAGAGAAGAACCAGATATACCTCTTAAGGGTCCTGGGAGGTGGGAGCCTGGGGGTGCGGGCCTGGGGCATGCGGTTCTGGGGTGGGGTTTGGGTTTGGGTTTGGGTGGGTAATGCTGAGGCTGTGAAGGACAGATCAGAGCTTCTTAGACTCTAAAGGGTTTTGCATCTGGAATCTAAGGGTCTTTTTAGTTCTGGGATTCTGAGATTCACAGCAGCCAAGGGGTCATATTCCCTGCACGTGCTCCCCGCCTGGCTCTGTCGGTGCCTGACCCATAAAGTCAAGTGGGGTCCCAGCCCTCCTGTCTTATTAGGGCCTATCTTTATGTGTGCATTTCTTTCTTTAACTTTTAAAAACAAGAACAAATCTTGTCTCTTGATTTTGACATTTGCATGCATCCCACATACAAATCCTTTTCCTGGTGGTGCCAGATGTTGCAACTCTCCTTGGTCTCCCCACCTCTCCCTCTTTGGGAAGCTTGGCCTGCGGGCCACCCTTCTGAGGAGGGTGAAGGTCACATCCGATGGTTCCCTGTGTTCCTAACATAAATGGGTCCCCTTGTGTTCCTAATGTAAATGATGTGGATAACACGTGACCTAGAGCAGGGGGAACTGCATCTGCAGCTCAACACTCTGACACCCCAACCATCTTTTGTTTCTTCCTTTCAAATTCTTGTCTTATAGGCACTTTTTTTTAAAAAGCAGGCATCTATTTTTTAATGAGCATCCGCCTTTTTAAACCTAATTGCCATTAGTCACCCACCACATACACTTTTTTTGCATCTTGCCCTTTTCATTTAATGATCTGTCATCAACATTTTTCTTTGTTCCTTCATCTTCATAACCTCACTGGCTGCATTATGTCCGATTGAGTGAATCTGGCATCATTTGTAAAACCATTCTGCTATTGTTATGCATAAATCATCTTTTTAAAATATTATAAATTGTGCCACAACTAATGGCTTAGCAAATCCACTTTTCTTCAATCTTATGAATTACTTTCCTACACCCAGAAATTATCATTGCTTCATTACATAATAGTTTCCCCTGCTAGACTGTGAGCCCCATTAGGGCAATGAGCTTGTTGAACTGGTCTTTGTATCTCTGTGCCCAATATGTTGTAGATGCTAAATAAATGTTTGTTAAATGGGTGGATGGAAGAGAGGATGAAGATGTGAGTGCATAGGTGGGTGAGTGCTTGGCTGATGGATGAAAGGGTAGAAGGATGAATAAATGGATTGGTAACTGAATGAATTAATTTCATATGGTTGAGCTCTTTGAATGAAAGGCTAGGGATCTTTGTATGGATCTTAATTAATTTCAGAAGGCTTACAGCATTTTATGATGTTTAGCAATGTATTAGCATTTAATTAAGGTATCAGTAGTTTATCTCAATAAGTGCTTTTGCATCATTTTTACTTGCATTACTTTACTAATGAAAGTTGAACATTCCCACCTGTGTTTGTTAACAAATTGTACCTTATCTTCTGTAAACTGTTTGTCCAAGTCCATGGGTCATGGCTTTCTGAAGAGGCTGGGTAAGGATGCCCTTGGTATATAGTGAGCTGCTACATCATTAGAGGCATTCAAGGAACCAGACAGTGGTAGCAGATAGGGTAGTTTTAAGGAAATTCAAGTAGTGGTGTGGTGTTGGCCTAAATGGACTTTCAGGTCTGTTTAGATTTGCTTATTCCTGGGGAATAGGTGGTAGGGACAAGGACATCCTCAGTGTGGCAGAGAGGGGACATTAAAAGCTGTACTGCCTGGAAGTGCTCATGCACTTATGATTTATAAACTGTTTTCACCTTTCATAGTCTTGTGGGACAGGAACATCTCCTTGACCCCTAAGGCACAGGCACCCATGCCCAGCACCTTGCTTAGTCAGTGGGCTTAATGGCTCAGTCACCCATCCCTGTTCTTCCTTGAAGAAGCTAGACTCCAGGGCTTCTATCCTCTCACCTCTTAGGGTAATTGGGTTCCCAGTGTCCTGTGATGTGTCAGCAAATGCCTTGAACCCTGGCCTGCACATATTGCCTTAATGGTGATCTTTGGGGTTTAATCAATGGGACATTTTGGATTTAGACACTTAAATTCCAGGCTCCTTTTGGGCCTTCTCTTGTGCCCTACCCCAAAGCTAGCTGGGTTCCAAGGTCAGTCACAGCCATTTAGGGAGGGCACATTATCCCAGGAGGACCTGCCCCCTTTCCCCAGAACCTCATCTTCTCTGGGCAGAGAGTTGTTTCTTCTACTTGGCCCCTCTACTATAGCACTGTGCACTGTTTGCCTGTGTCAGAGTTCCTCACCCCTGTGTTTATCTTGGCATTGAAGCTTGGGAGGCTGATGGTGATTTTCAACATGAATTTGATTCATCCATTCATCCATGCATTCAGCCTACATTTCTTGACCTGGTGCTTTTGGCCTTTACCTTTCCTGGAAGCAAACCTTTTCCATTTTGGGCAGGCTGTGAAGCGCCATTGGGCTGTGGTCATGAAGCAAACACCCTTTATCGTAGCTGCCTCTTCTAGGGTCACTGCTCTGAGCACGTCCCAGCTGGATCACCTCTGCCCCACCACCCCTGTGGCTTCTTCCCCAAGGTACTTTCACAGGCATCACACACTGTGACTGTGGTCTAGGGCAGAGCTGGGAGTGGGCGGAGTGGAGTCCTCTCACCTATGAGCAGAGATGTCCACCTCAGGCTTCACCCTGCCTGGTGCATGGTCCCTGCCATGAGCTTTGCCTTCAGCCTTGCAGCTTCCTCCACCAGACGGCAGTGGTTGTAACTCATCCATTCATTCCTCCATTCCTTCATTTCTTCACTCACAGTCAACAAACATTTTAAAAAATTAGCTAGTGCTATACTAGAGCTGGCTCACAAGGACTCATTTCAGTGTCACCTTTTGAAAGAAAAGATGAACATGTTGGTTAAGGGGCCATGTTTTTGTGTCAGCAACAAGGTGAGAATCAGTTCCAACTTCCAGATTTGAGTTCTGTTGCAAGTGTGATTGCCCCCTCCAACTTTGTTCCTTGTAAAACTAGGTTGATTAGTAATCAGCAAATTGTGTCCCCTGGGTGCTCACAAATCAGAGCCCGTATCCTCAAGAGGCCAAAAGGAGAGCTGAGGGGGTTGGAGATGGGCAGCTAATTCTGGCCACAAGCAGGCTTTCAAATCATTAGAACACTCTGACCTTTCGTGGAGGTGATCTTGGAGCCATTTTGTCCCTTTCAAGATTAGTTAATGTCTGGCTCTATTTAGAGAAAATTGAGGGAGATGATTGCTCATGTGGGTGATAAGAATCATGCCGCATGCAGGGGTCCACATAGAACGGTGCATTGGTAGACCTAGGTGTCCAAGGCACATGGTGCTTTGCAAACTGTGGGCCCAGTCCCAAGCAGTCCTGTGGGTCGCAGGCCAGGTGAGAACTTCCTGGAGCTCCCTGCTGCCTGGGTGGGATGAGGCACAGGTCTTGGAGCTTTGACCTAGAATTCTAAATTTTATTCATTGCATTGGAGAGAAAGTGTAGCAGGCAAAGCCAGGACCCTGGAGCTGGACAAACTTGTATAGTTTAAACTTACTGTGAGGGCTTGAGTCTATCTTCATGGCACCCACCTCACAGGGCTGTTGTGAGGATCATTGTAACCGTGATTTTGACTGTGATTCTGAAAGGGCTGTGTGCATGTCCCCAGGGGTGTGCCAGTAGAGTCTTCACTCAGGCAGCTTAGTGGGAAATTGATTTCCTTCTTAAACATGAAGAAGTATATGGTGGGATGGAATACTAAATCTGTGTGACATTATAAGATTACTTAGGAGTAATTTTGGCAGGGACTTTCATGGTAGGGTTTGGGGAACTCTTTGCTGAAATCCTCTGGCCCCCCGGGGTATGCATTCATGCTCACCTCTGTAAAAGGTTGGAAATGCCTGGCTGTCCTTTCAGGCTGCTGTGTGTAGTGCCTACTTCTGTGCCTGGCCTGTGGGCAGCACCCACTTAGATCCCTCTTCTAAAGGACCCTCCTGGTGGTATCCTTCCCTGCAAAATATTAGGCATCACCTTTAAGGACACTGTGCTATTCCCATCCCATGTCCCCTCTCCTTATTGACAACATCTGGGCTCAAAAGGCTCATCTGGGTGCCTAACACAGTGCCTGGCAAGTGGTAGGAGCTCATGTTCCATTTTTGTTGAATGGATGGATAGCTAATGACATTGTAACCAACTGCAAGCAGCAGATGTTTATACCCTTTACTCAGAGTTTGTATTTTGCTCTCAATTAACCTGTTAACAATTGTCATATTATATATTAAGGTATTTTGTATGCCATATGTTGTTTGAAAATCAGGATTCTTGTTTCGGGTGTCATGCGATTGAAGTTTGAACTTTAGCTGTCCGATGAGAGTCTGTGTTTTGTGTTAGAAAAAGCCCAGATTTTAGAATCATTTCAGCCACTTAACTAACTGGACTGTGTTGTGCAAGTTGCTTGGCCTCTCTGACCCTCAGTTACTTTATCTCTAAGCTATGGGTCACCAGAAAGCCTACCTCACAGGGCTGTTGTGAGGGCCAAGGGCTAGGTACACTCTTAACCAGTGCAACACAATGCTGGCTTTCATTGAGAATGATCATATGTTGGGGGTTATCTTGAAAGCACCAATGATACCTTTATTAGTCCTAAGTGAATAAAAAGTCAGCATTGACCTTATGCTAAGATTGTATTTTTAACAGTGGAATGTGTAAGACAACAGGTGGAACAGTCTATGAGTGTTTAGTGATGTGGGCCCAGAGTAAATGTTTGATTGATAAGTGAGGACTTTTTCTTTCTTTGGGTTTTCCTCTTGTCTCCCCCATTCCATCATGGGCAGCTGCTTCTCATGTACAGGCTACTGTGCTTTGAGTTTGTTAACCTGTTGATACCATGAGGGGCTGGTCTGTCTGTTTGGAGGAGCTTCTTCAAACACTTGCATATGCCCCTGGTTTAGGTTGTTAGGGTGGAGTAATGGGAGTGATCCAGACAGAGGATGAGCAGGGACTTCTGGGTAGTGTCTTCAGCGTGATAAATTTCTTCACTCTTTAGTGAACAGGCCTGTGCTCCTAACTTCTTTACACCCCTGTCTTTCTTTCCCTGGCTAGAAGATAAATTAGTATTCGCTACCTTCCACAGGCCTGGCATCAAGCTCAGGGCTCTTGCATGCTTTCCCCTGCTCTGATTGGGGTGTGGACCTATCCTTTAGATGAGTACCTCAAGGATTAGGGATAGTTTGGTGTCAGAGAGGGACCTAGTCTTGTATGAACAGCTGATGTTTCCTGGACCCCCTGGTGCCTTGGGCTCACCTTGCCAGCACCCAGCAGTGCTCTGGTGGTGGGTGTTGTGTGTGTGTGTGCAGGCTTGGGGGGGGTCGGGTCACACCCTTCCAAGACTTCTACTTAGACATGGGGACCAAGCATCAGGGCTGTCTTCCTCAGGCCACTGAATTCCTCATCCCCAAATTTGTCTGGTGGAAATTTGAGTTGAGTATTCCTTTTGCTCCCCCTGTGCCTCTCCCCAACAGAAGCCCCTCATGGTCCCCCTTGGCCTCACTATGGCTGCTGCAGCCTGAACTTTGATGGTGGTGCCTAGCTGCCTCACCTTCATCCCTGTCCCACGGACATTGCTTCATCCCTAATATAGGGAGCACTGACACAGCCTTCCTAATTCTCCCCTTCCTTGGGCTGCTGTGGGGCTTGTGCAGTGTAGGCTTTGGTGTCTACACCATGCTCAACCCCCATCTGTGAGAACTTGTTGGTAGCACAATGGGCCTTACCTCTCTGTTCCTGAGGACACTGAAGTAGGCACAGATAATGTAGGGACCTCTTCCCAGGGGACTTTGAGTCTGTGTTTAGATTCTTGGATGAGCCTTGGCCAGGCCTATGTGTGGGGCACTTTCTCTAGTACCTAGTGGCCCCTTGAGGTGGGCGGGGCTGGGTCCCCATCTCCTTCTAACAGGTGAGAAGGCAGGGGTTCTGGAAGGTATCAGCTGAGCTGCACTCAAACTCCCCCACTTTGAGGCCTCTACTACTCTGACCCTTTACACTCCTGCTTCCTGTACTCTAGTAGGAACCTAATAGTAGGGTGTGAAAAGATGAGTGCATTATTTGGCTGATGCACATGTGTTTCTTTAGGAGGAAAGAGTGTGCTTTCTCTGCAGACTCTGCAGAGGAAATTCTTAGGGGGGAGGGGTTCTCTGCCTGTGTTGAGGCTTTAGCCCTCAGGGAAATGCGTAGCCCCTACAGGGTCCCTCCTGGTGGAAACACAATTTTGGAAGTGCTTAGAGTAAGACTTCATCTGGGCTAAAATGTCCTATTGGTGTTGTAGGCCAGGTGATTTTGATAGTTTGGCATTTGACAATTTCTAATTAGAAGGATGTCCTGGCCAAGCCCGTGCCCTTCCTGAGGCTGGCTGTAGGGCTCAGAAACTTTTGTCTCCATATTGGTGACAATCAACATTGACTTATGATACATAAGCCTAGCAGAATGCAGTTAAAGGGATGAGGGTGTCCGACTTCAGACCTTGATTCCTTTTATCTGCTCCACTCACCTGCAAAGAATGGTGCATGGTACATGGCCAGGGCTGGGGCTACGGAGGTCTTACCCATCTGAGTTTTGGTCCAGGTGTTACCCTTTGCTATGAGTAGATTACTTGAGCCACCCTGGGCCTGGGTTTCCCCACCTATAGGAGTGGGAGTGGGTGGTTACTGGTAGTGTTTGCTTTGGACTGCAAGCACTGGAATGCCATGCATGCTTAGAGATCAAGATCTGGGTTCGAGGCCTCCCTAGCTCTTCAGTGCCTGTGTGGCCTGGGTGAGTTTGCTTACCTGTAAACTGGAAATAATAACTACCTGGCATGATTATTGTGGGATTTGATGAAATTGTTTATGTGAAAATAAATATGATGTTACCTGGCATGCAGGTGCCCTCATACCTGCCCTTTTGGTGGTCCCAGCCAGAGGCTTGGGCTCTTGAGGAGCTGGCTATAGTGCCCTGCTGTCTTTAGGTACTGGTGACACATATTCTATGCTTCTTAACAGTGTGGATCCAAGGATTCTGGGCAGAGTGGAGGGCACACATGGCCTGCTCTGGGGGACAGGGACAGAGGGAAGGGCTTACTTTTAAACACAGGGATTCTACAGGTTCTAAGGGTTGGCGGGGTGTTGAGGCAGAAGTAGGAGGGTCAGGGACAGTGTTTAGACCCCCCTCTTTGAGAGGAGGATGAGGCTAATTTGTAAGAAAAATACCAAAGTTTAATATTTGTAATGGATTGGGCAGAAAAACTAGGTATGGTATGTAGGAAGGTGAGGAGTTCTAGATTCTGGATAAATGTTATGAGAAGAACCAGAGGATGCCAGCTACAGCAGAGTGCCAGGACTAGGTATGCTTCTGGAAGTCTCTGCAGGTGGGAGCGTTGAGGGCAAGGCATGGGGCACCATGTAGGTGGAAGGAACTAAGGGCTATCTCTCCCCTTGTCCCCCAGGGTTGGCCAGGGCCTTCTTTCTATGTTGTCCAGGTCTCCTAAGCAAGGAAGACTATTCTCCCCTCTCCCTCTTGGGCCTACCTGTCTGCATGTGAACTCTTGCCAGCCAGCGGGCCCATGAACAGGTGGCCCTCATCTGCAACTGTATCTCTCTCAGCTTCCACAGCCACGGGGACGCCCTGCACATGTTCCCTCGGGACAGGCTGGACCCAAAGACTCTGGACCGGGGGCATCCCCTTGAGTAAAGTCCCCCTCTACTGATGGACTTCGCTGACTTGGGGCTCAGACACCCCTCATGAACCCTGAGACTTGGGGGAGCTGTTGAGCCTTCATTGTCTGCATCTGAGAAATGGGCATGGACACCTACCTCACAGGGCTGTTGTGAGGAGCATTATGATGTGGTTTAAAAGCATAGGGCTTGGCACAACCCATTGTGCTCTCAATAAATGTGTTTCTTGTCTTAACTAAAATAGTGATGGATGTGCTACTAATATGAGGAGGGGTGAATGTTGGGTGTCCTGTCTTGCTGAGCTCTCCCTATTTCTGGCAGTATGTTGGTGGGAGGGGCAGGGGAGCTGCTCAGACCCCAGAAAGCAGCCTACACCTTGACCATCAAGCTCTCAAGGGCCAGGGGGTACCCTGAAGCAAAGTTGTTCCTGGGCATCCTGAGATTGAGGTGCTTAGAGGAACTAACCCTGGCCTGGTCCCCTTCTTTAAATGATCTTAGGGTGCTAGAGGGAATATAGAGGAGGAAGTCTGGGTTTGGAGGCTGGATCCCAGATGGGACATCCACAACTCCTCTTCCTCCATCTATTGACACCTACCACCCCTAGGGTCATGTCAGGGCCTGGCTGAGTGGTCATCATGCTTGAACTGATGTTGAGTGAATGGCTGAGGTGGTCCCATCTGGCTGGGACCCTAGAGCCCACACTCATTCTTCAAAACTGTACCTGAGTAGGGCCCAATATAGGCCACAAAGGCAAGGCCTCAGACCCAGCCCTGCCCTGCACTAGGAGTGCCAGCCAACCTTGGGGAGGTGAGCCTTGCTCCCCATGACAGAGAGGAAGGTCTGGCTGTCTGTGCAACATTTGGCTGGAGCTGAGTTGGAACAGTGGATGGCAAGGTGACAAGGGACACTGGCCCAGGGTCTGCATGGATCCTATAGTGCACACACCTGGCTTTGTTGGATAGATGATGTGAACACCGAGGCAGAGCCTGCTATTGCCACCACCACCGCCGCCACAGCTGCTACCATCACCACCATATCCATGGTTGCCACTGTCACCTCCTTCTCCCTCTTCTCTTTCCTTCTTCTCCTTTTACTCCTCCCTCCTGCTTCCTTCTCTTCTATCTTCTCCTCCCTCTTTTTTTCTTCTACCTCCTCCTCTTTCCCCCTCTTCTTTCTTCTCCCTAATTTTTCCTCCTCTCCCCCTTCATTCTCTCCTGCTCCTCCTCCTTCTTCTTCTCCTTCCTCCTGTTCCTCCTCCTCCAGCACAGGGAGCTATCTCAAGAGAACTGCCAGGAAGTCCAGCTATAAGTGCACAGGACTGAGCATGGTCCCTTTGCTGAGAGAAAGAACCACCTTGGAGACTACAGCCATGACTCAGCAGGAAGACCTGACCCTAGCCCTGGTTGGAGATGGCAACATGGATGGTGCTGAGTGATGGTCCAGGCAGCAGTGAGAAGAGGACGAGGTGGCCTCCAGAATGTGCCCCACTTAGACAAGTCTGGACTCCATGCATAACCAAGAGGGGGCTGAGAGTCCAGGGAGAGTATTGCATGTGGTAAGCAGAGCACCATCATGTTCTATTGAAGCTCAGGCATCCAGAATGAACCACTTCTTCCTTTTGATGTTCCAGAGCTGAAATCCAGCTCTAGCTTCCAATGAACTTCAGTTGCCCAGAAAGAGGGACCTCCTTGATGTTCTAGAACTGGGACCTGAGATTCTGCTTCTAATGAAGCTTAGACATCCAGAATGAGGGACTCACTTGATGTTTCAGAGCTAGAATTCCAGCTCCAACCTCTGATAAACCTTGGGCATCCAGAATGAGCCACTTACCTTTTTTGATGTTTTAGAGCTGAGACTAGCTATAGCCTCCAATGAAGTTTAATGCTCCCAAAGAATTCAAGAGACGTTCAAGAGTCCCACCTCCAGCTTCCAGTGAAGCTCACATTCCCAGAAAGAGAGACTTTCTTGATATTCCAGAATTGGGATACAGCTCCAACATCTGATGAAGCTCTGATATTCAGAAAGAGGGACTTCCTTGATGTTCTAGAGACAGGACTCTGCTTCAACCTCTAATGAAGCTCAGATGTCATAAAGAGAAATTTCTTTGATGTTCTAGACCCAGGACCCAGCTCCAACCTCTGATGAAGCTCAGATGTCCACAAAGACGGACTGTGTTGATGTTCTAGAGCCATAATCCAGCTCCAGCTTCAGATAAAGCACAGCTCTCCCCAAAGAAGGACTGCCTTGATTTTTTTTTTTTTTTGAGACAGAGTCTTACTTTGTCACCCTCAGTAGAGTGCTATGGTGTCACAGTTCATAGCAACCTACAGCTGTTGGGCTTAGGCAATTCTCTTGCGTCAGCCTCCCAAGTAGGTGCCTGCCATAATGCCCAGCTATTTTTTTGTTGCAGTTTGACTGGGGTCAGGTTCGAACCTGCTACCCTTGGTATATGGGGTCGCCGCCCTACTCACTGAGCCACAGTCTCCGCTCTGCCTTGATGTTCTTGAGCCAGAACCCAGCTGTAGTCTCTGATGAAGCTCAGATGTCCACAAAGAGAGACTGCCTTGATGTTCTAGAGCCATAACCCAGCTCCAGCTTTGAATGAAGTACAGCTGTCCACAAAGAGGGACTTCCTTGATGTTCTAGAGACTCTGATAAAGCTCAGATGTCCACAAAGAGGGACTGCTTTGATGTCCTAGAGCCAGAACCCGGCTCTAGTCTCTGAAGCTCAGATGTCCATAAAGAAGAACTAACTGCCTTAATGTACTAGAGCCATGACCCAGCTCTAGTTTCTGATGAAGCTCAGCTGTCCACAAAGAGAGACTGCCTTGATGTTCTAGAGCCATAACCCAGCTCCAGCTTTGAATGAAGTACAGCTGTCCAAAAAGAAGGACTTCCTTGATGTTCTAGAGACTCTGATAAAGCTCAGATGTCCACAAAGAGGGACTGCTTTGATGTCCTAGAGCCAGAACCCAGCTCTAGTCTCTGAAGCTCAGATGTCCATAAAGAAGAACTA